>NW_026020814.1:0-47500 GCF_900185275.1 Solanum verrucosum
TTAGTGGGACGTAGTACATGTGTGGCGAGTGACCATCAATATAGTATTTTCCAAGGCCTACCACCCCCTTGGAGAGGCGAAAGAGGTACAAACCCCTCAATGTGGTTACCCGGGCCTACCACCCCCCGAGCTAGGGACCAAGGTACAAACCCCTCGATATGGTTATACGGGCCTACTACCCCCCGTACTAGGCAACCAAGGTACCAACCCCTCGATATGGTTATACGGGCTTACTACCCCCCGTACTAGGCTTGGTCGACTCACAACACTATATTGAGAAAATCATATACATGTATCCCTTTCATCATCATTTCAATAATTATATAATCATCCGACTCATAGGATGTACATTGGACCTTCCATTTCCTATGAATTCTATAAATGGCATTTTATCAAACACATGGTGGGCTATTGTTCATGTAGATAAAATCATGTCTTTCAAGAGTACTAAGTCCAACCAATTCCGAAATACATATAAATCAGCCCACCAACAACATACATATATATATCAACCTTCATAATTTGATCATGGAAGCATGAAAACCATAAACATCACATAATAATTCCATTTCATGATAATATGCAAAAATAGACCATAATAGAATGTGTAGTAGTCATTCCATAATTCAAGAGTTCATAAATGATCATAAGGACCCATAAACTTGAAGTAAAATAGAGGATAAATGGTTGGACTTGTGGAAAGGAAGGTTTCCACAATCAACCCACATACCTCAACTTTGGAGAATCCTTGATGAAGATTGGAATGGAGAATTGAAGCTTGAGATTGAGTCTTGAATCCGGAATTAGAACTTGAGATGTTTGAATTTGGTTGAAGATCTTGGTGGAATTTTGGAGAGGGTTTAGAGAGTGTTTTTGAGTGTTTTGAAGCTAGAAATAAATATAACTAAGTATGGGACAATCCTCTTTTTTATAAAAGAAAAACGTCCCAGCCGCTACAGTAACGTAGCTTACTGGAAATTGCAATTCTGCCCGGATAAGTTTTACGAAAATGATCATAACTCCTTCATCCTAACTCGAAATGAGGTGAAACCAATTGCATTGGAAAGATAACTCGAAGGGATTTAATTTAATAGGTAGTGGCCCTTCCAGTTCCTTGTGTGCTAAGAGATATGCCTCTTTAAAGTTGACCCTGAAAATCGCATTTTTTGCGATTTTCGAATTTTGATACCGTTGCTCTAAAATTCGGGTTAGACCCATTCCCCACTCAATTTTACCCCCTGAATAAGAATATGAAGTCGAATTTCCGAAATCATGCACGGACTTTGAGATATATGAAAATTACAATTATAGGTGTTTCCGAAGCACATTTTCGGGCATTTTTGGGGTCGTTTCAATATTCATGCATAATATCATATCTAGAATTCTACATTAGACATGGATATCATCATAACTCAAATGATTCGATCACTTCATACATTCAAACATTCATGAGGTACATTAGATGGGTATAGTCCTTCCACAACAATGATAGCTACTAGTCTACCATTCTCATATATCCTTCACTATCAAAGGCACTACATGCATAATTCAACATATTAGCTTTACTCTCAATGCCCTAGAATTCTACCTTTATGTCTACAATCCTTACTCTCTAAACTTTACTTCTTACAATCATCATATATACCTACATTTCAAGTCATTCTAATCACATACTTCATTTTTAAGCAATTCTAGTCATAAATCATCATAAAGGTTCTATCTCAAACTTTACTACTAGTCATGATCCATCACACATACTATAATATAGTTCAATTGATGTCTACTTGCTTGTATTCATGAACAATTACAATACAGGTCACTAATTCTAGAAGATTATCTCTAAATCCTCAATTTCCCTTCACAAGGCATAAATCGACATTATTACACTTTCATTAATTAAACTAGGGTTAGCCATGGAAAACATATAAAATCATCATAATACCATGATTGAATACTAAATCAATCATAAAAAAGTAATATCCACTCAATTGGATTCATACTCAACTTAACCCACAATGTAGGAAGAAACCCTAGCTAAAATTGGGGTACAACTTCACAAATAGGGGAAATTTAGGGGGAACCATAGATGGAAGAATCTATCGATCAATAAGCTATCATACCTTGATTATAAACCCCTTACAAATCTTGTAACAATGGAGGAATTTGACCTAGCTTGGTTCTCTTCTTCTTCTTGTTGTTGAGTTTTTTAGAGAGAGAATTTCTTGGAGGGAATTTGGTTCTTTGGTTGAATTGAAAATAATGATTTGGGATCAATTAATTAAGGGTCTTCTAGATTTATATAGGTGGTCTAAGTACTAATAAAATGACACCACTTAGTAACTTTATAATTCTAGAAATTTCCCTGAGCTACAACTTAAACCGACTTAAACCATCACTGCCCCCAACCCACGAGACCACCCCCACGGGCCGTGGGTCCACCACGGTCCATGCTGGTCATCCGTGGATGGAGGTACATGAACCTGTTCTTATGCCCTTGACCCACGACCCCTCACCCACGGGGCGTGAGTCCCCAATCATTGGTGGACTATTTTTGGGTAGATTTTGGTCCTTCTCAAGGACCCTTGGTTAGTACTTGGGTAGTCGTACCTTGAAGTTTTGACCCTAAATCCTTCATTCTAAGTATGAAATATTAAATTTACATTTCTAACCCTCACGTTAAGCTCTAAAACCTTCACATAAGGCTCTAGTTTAGCCTACTAGTTTCCGGGTGTTACAGAGTGATACTTCCTTAAGTAACCTCACGTATCCTTAGCCAAGACTTAGGTCACCCGCCTCTAGTCAAGATCACATCATGGAAGGTAGATCTGGCAAAACTCCAAGTCAATTAACTTCATAACATAATCACATCCTTCATACTTACATTTAATGACATAGGGATTCACCTAAATGCCTTGTTCGTAAAGGGTAATGGGTATTCCCATCTTACCTTACTTACCTTTAGATTGCGGGTACTCGCATCCACAACCTCATCATATGATGCGGGTACTCACCTCACATCATTTCATAAGGAGCATGGGTACTCGCCTCCATGTCCATTCATTATAGTAAAAACGTGGGGACTCACCTCTTGTTCAAGTCTAAGAAATATGGGAAATCACCTTATATCCTTACATCTGGAGGTCAAGGGTAATCGCCTCTAGCCTCATCATTCATTGAGCATTTTAGTATAGATTCATTTTAGATTAGCAATCCTTTCAACCTAGAATCATTCAGGTGAGTAAACCTTTTACATTCATTCAATTATGCTTACCAATTCACCATGGGAAATATCCCTTCCACTTCATAACATCAATCAATCAACAATTCATAGTCTAGGCTTGACTCTCAAAGCACTACATCTCATGATCATCATCTATGCTTTAATCTCAAGAAATTAACATCATATTCATCATATATTCTTCAATCTTAAACAATCCTAGTCATAAATCATCAATCCTATAGCGAGATATCTAACCATAGAGTTTCCCTCACATGGCATCAAACCCAACATGTCAATTCAACCCTAAAATCATAGGATAGGCATGTGTACATGTAATTTTATCCTAACTACATGCAATTCTATCAATTCAATCATAAACAATCATCATCCACTCAATTGGATCAACATTCATCATAACCCATAACAATGGAAGAAACCCTAACTAGAATTGGGGAAATTCTTCTTCAAATTATGGGATTCTAGGGGACTCCATGGGAGGAAGGATACCATGGATGAAAGCCATCATACCTTAGTCACAAAGGCTACCAAAAGCTTGAATATTGGAGACTTGAACTTGACCTAACTTTCTTTTATTCCTTCTTTTTCTTCCTTCTAGAGAGAGAATATTAGAGAGGAGTTTTGGAAATTCTTTTGGGATTTGAGAGAATGACTTAGTTGGGGAGTTTTGGGGGTTAAAAATACTTATAAAGGTGCTCTAGGTCTAGGAAAAACCACACCACTTCAATCTAATTAAAACCGAAAAAGACCCAAACACCCCTAAAATAATTACCGGCTCATGAACCACAGAACCATGACCGACAAACCTTCGATGGACCTATGGTCCATCTTGGTGGCTCGGAGGCTGGACCACGAGGAGTCGATGAACCTACGGTCTGTGGCTCCCTCCGTGGACCATGCCTGGACCAATTTTTTTAGGTTGCTATCCACGGCCTTACCTACGGTCCATAGGTCAACCCACGAGCTGTGGTTGGCCCTCGTGGATGGCACCTGTAATTCCTCAACAACTGTTATTTGCCTAATTTTGAATCCAGGGTGTTCCAGGTGAAACCACACCTTTTCATGAAGCTTCTTCATGGCTTCGGCTCTCTTGCTCCCATCTAAGTTTAATACAAAATCTTGAGAAAGAGGAGTTAGATCTAAAGGTGTTAGGGGATTAAAACCATATACCACTTCAAATGGAGTCATGCCAATAGTTCTATGAATAACTCGATGGTAAGAAAACTCAACTAACGGCAAATGTTCCTCCCACGAGGCCAACTTTCCATGCACTACGGCACGAAGCATAGAACCCAAGGTCCTATTCACAACTTCAGTTTGGCCATCAGTTTGTGGGTGACAAGAAGTTGAGAATAGCAACTTGGTACTAAGTCTACCCCACAATTTCTTCCAGAAGTGACTAAGGAATTTTGGATCCCTATCACTTACGATGGTTTGAGGAATTCCATGAAATTTAACAAGATTTTCAACAGACAAAGATGCCACATTGGAAACATCATCACATTTATGACATGGAATAAAATAAGCCATCTTTGAAAATCGATCAACAACAACAAAGATACTATCTCTACCTATTTTTGTCCTTGGCAATCCTAAAACAAAATCCATTGAAATATCAAGCAAAGGTCTTTGAGAGGTGGGAATGGAGTGTAAAACCCATAGGGGGGAGGAGTGACTTAGAAATTCAACATTCAATACATTGGCCACAAATTTGAGCAACATCCTTGTTCATTTTAGGCTCATAGAATTGTTCCTCAAGAATATCCCTTGTTGTATCAACACCAAAATGTCCCGTTAATCCCTCATTGTGAGCCTCCCTCACAAATATTTTTTTCCAAGAGCGTATAGGCATACATAGTCTATTGCCTTTGAACAATAAACCATCAAACTTAGAGTAGGGAGTAGAATATGTATCCCTAATCCACCTTTTCCTCTCCCATTCCTCACAATTTTTGAAGATTTGAGCAACCACGGGATCCTTCGGATACATTATCTTCAAACATTCAAAGCTAATCAATTTAGAAGACAAAGTATTTACCAACACATGTTTCCTAGACAAGGCATCGGCCACCACATTTTCCTTCCCCTTTTTGTATTGAATTACATAAGGGAAAGTTTCAAGGAATTCAATCCACTTGGTGTGCCTTTTATTCAACTTTCCTTGGGCCCGAATATGCTTTAAGGACTCATGGCCAGTCCTAATGAAAAATTCCTTGGGCCACAAGTAGTGTTGCCAATTACCCAAGGCTCTAATCAAAGCATACAATTCAAGATCATAAGTGGAATAGTTTAAAGTAGAACCTTTAAGCTTTTCACTAAAATAAGCAATGGCCTTTCGGTCTTGCATTAAGACGGCTCCAATGCCTACTTTACTAGCTTTACATTCCACCTCAAACATTTCATCAAAATCGGGTAATTGCAACAAAGGAGTGGAGCTAAGTATTGATTTTAAAGCCTCAAAAGCTTTGGCTTGCTCCTCCCCCCACTTAAAAGGTTTATTCTTTCAGATTACCTCGATCAATGGAGCAGCTATGGTACTAAAACCCTTGACAAACCGCCTATAAAAACTAGCAAACCCATGAAAGCTTCTAACATCGCTTATGGATTTTGAAATTGGCCAATTCTTAATAGCGTCTATCTTAGAGTCATCAACCTCAACCCCTCTTGAACTCACAGCAAAGCCTAAATAAACACCTTCATTAACATAAAATAAACATTTATCAAGATTAGCATAAAGTTGTTCCTTCCTAAGCACATCAAACACACATCTCAAATGCTCAACATGAGTATGCATGGTCTTGATATAAATCAAGATATCATTAAAATAGATAGCCACAAGCTTCCCTATAAAAGGCTTCCTCACATGATTCGTGAGACGCATAAAAGTATTAGGAGCATTAGTGAGACTGAAAGGCATCACCAACAATTCATATAGACCAAACTTAGTCTTGAATACAGTTTTCCATTCATCACCGGGGTTTATCCGGATTTGATGATAACCACTCCTAAGATCAATCTTTGAAAACACACAAGAACCATTCAACTCATCAAGAATATCATCTAACCTAGGGATAAGATGACGATATTTTACCATAATTTTGTTGATGGCCCGACAATCAACACACATGCACCATGTTCCATCTTTCTGTAGAACAAATAGAACCGGCCCGACACATGGACTCATGCTTTCTCTCACATAACCCTTGTTGTGGATTTCCTCAACTTGCCTTTGTAGCTCCTTGGTGTCCTCCGAATTACTTCCATAAGTCGGCTTGTTTGGCAATTGGATGCCTGGCACAAAATCAATTTGATGCTCAGTTCCTGAAGAGGGGTAATCCATTTGGAAGTTTCTTTGGGAAGACATTCTCATAATACTTCAAAAGAAAGGGAATAGAATGGGGAGGAGAAGAGTGAGTTTGGTTAATTTGCAACATATGATCCCTATTTGTGATAAGGATCAAAGAACTTTTGGCTTCAAATTCCTCCCTTATCTTCTTGTAGTTAGCCAACAATACTAGGGCCTTTCCCCTCAACTTCCTCGTTTCTTCTTCTTCATTGCCCTCGGCTGCCATATGTTCCTCCTCACTCCTCCTCTTTTCCCTCAACTCATTCATCTTTTGATACACTTCATTGACTTGAGAGGGTGACATAGGATGAAGAACATATTTATGATCATCCAACACAAGTAAATATTTGTTGGTCCTCCTTTCATGTTTGATTAAACGATCATATTGACAAGGTCTCCCGAGTAGCACATGACAAGCTCACATTCGGACTACATCACAAAGAACCTCATCTTGGTATTTCTCAATTTTGAGCTTGATCAACACTTGTCTATGAACTCTCAATTTTCCACACTCACTCAACCATTGAAGCTTGTTATCACGACCCAGGGGTACCCCCTAGATCTAACAAGGCGTACAAGACTCTAAGAAGTCTCATACAATCCCCTTAACATATCATAGAATAAGATGATAGAAAAGTGCGGAAATTTCAAACATTTTTCCAATACAATCAAAGTCTCATGAAACGAAGCGGAAGTGTTTAACATTGTCTCAAACCATCTAATACTTGAATTGTCTTGGGTCACAACCCATACAATAGTTCTAACATAAAAGAAAGACATAAAAGGAAAGGTGGTCAAATCCTCGATGCTATGAGGACTCACCAAATCTTTACTCCTTGCTCTACTATTAACCTAGCCATGGGTATGGAAGTCAATATCGCCGGACCCTAAATTTGATAAGAATGTAGGCAAGAGTATGTGTTAGTACAATAATGTACTAAACATGATGGCTAGCATCAATCATCAACATAAGCATAATATAGGCATTAGTCAACATAAGACATATATATTAATCATAAGAGTCGTCATCATAAGACATAGGCTATAAGCATAAGAGACATTAACATAGGTCATAAGTATAAGAGATAACAACATAGTCATAGGCATGATCAATGTGTCTAGATAAGCATAATATAAGAAGAACACTTCATAAGTAACCGCAAGGCATGTTTGTGCAATGCATGGATAAGACCCCATAAATCTCACCATACTAAGCAAACCACTTTAGGTCATCATTCATATTCATCTTCTTTTATTCTCATCTTTAGCTTATCTTTCATGGATAAGGGAAATCACCCCTAGTCATACACATTGTGGAAGGCCTTTCAAGGTACAATACACATTAGTCATTCCTCATAGCATAATCCTCATTACTATTGCTTTACTTTCAAGACATGGGAACTCACATCTCTATATATACTATAAAGGCTAATGGGTATTCATTCACCTCTTGCATTACTTGTATAGTCATAGGTATTCGCCTCCATGACCATTTTAGGGAATCGTAGGTATTCGCCTCCATGCCCTACATGATATGAAATAGGTAATCACCTCCACATCATTTTACAAAGATCATAGGTATTCGCCTCCATGTCTTACATCACATGAAGTAGGTATTCGCCTCCACATCATTTCATAAGGATCATAAGTATAAGCCTCCATGATCGTTAATAAAGGCTAATGGGTAATCACTGCTTGCCTTGCTTTAGGAGTTATAGATTAAGGGTAGTCACCTCACACTCCTCATAACATGACATAGGTAATCACATCATGTTTACCATCTCTTGTTTACTAACTTTGGAATGTGGGAACTCACCTCACATCCTACTCATATGAAGGCCTTGGGGAATCCCCTCAAACCTCATGTCATTTTATAGTCCTTTGACTTTGATTCAGTTTAGGTGAGCAAGCCTTTCAACCTATAATCATTCTATGTGAGAAAACCTTTCACATCATGTTTATTATGTTTTCATGAGAATAGCCTTTCAATCAACACAACAATAACAATATCATAGTCATTAACACGTCACTCTCAAAGTGTTCCTAAATCATTTACATAGATTCTATAAGAGCATGCCTAATCTCATACCTTCATAATATAAGTCATGTGGGTGAAATCATTCCACAACAATACCATATACAAGTCAACAAACAAAAGCTTTACTCTCAAGCCCTATTGTTATAACTCATCATATTATCTTTACTCTAAAAGCCCTAACAATTATCATTCATCATTCATGCCCTAATCTCAAGACATTCTAATCACATGTTTCATTCTTAAGAAATTCTAATCATGATTCATCATATGTACTTTAGTCTAATTCAATTCATGTCTACAAGATTTACTCTTAAGAAATTCATATTTATTTGCTTCTATCTCAAACAACCTATAATGTAGTTCATCAATCCAAGAAGATCACATCTAAACCCTTAATTTCCCCTTTCATGGCATAAAACCCAACTATATCAAATTCACCTTAGATTCATAGGTTAATCATGGACACATGTATAATCATACTAAAATCTTGCAATTACATCATTAACAACCATAAACAATGATAATACACTCTATTGGATCATGACCCATAACATTAGAACAAAACCCTAATTTGACTTAGGGAATTCTTCATCTAAATTGGGGAAAACATGAGGCTCTATGGATGAAAGGATTCCATGGATGAATAAGCCATCATACCTTGATTACAAAGCCCACAAATCTTGGAAGATTGGAGACTTGTCTTGACCTAGCTTGTTTCCTCTTTTTCTTCTTCTTCTTCTTCTTCCTAGAGAGAGAATTGGGTTTCTTTTGGGATCTTAAAGTGATAACTTAGAATGACTTAATTTAGGGGTCCAAAGCCTTATATAGTTGGTCTAGATTAGGGTAAAATGACACTACTTAATGCTAATTAAAACAGGAAAACCCCAAAGTACCCCTACACTTAACCGCCCAACTGCCCCATTTTGTCCCATCCATGAGTCCACACTGATAGGCCGTGAGTGGACCCACAGTCCGTGCTGGTCAACCATGGATTGGGTACTGTAGGTTGGCAATAAAGGCTTGGATCCATGTACCCCTACCACGAGGCGTGGACCTATCCACGGGGTGTGGGTCCAAGTGTGGTTGTTGTGTTAGGTAGTTTTTCTTGGGCAGTTTCTCTAGGGTTCTCATCCATGAGGCTTCCCATGGAGCGTGGGTCCAACCACGGGGCGTGGATGTCCCTCGTAGGAGACACCTTGATGCTCTAACATGCTAAACCCTCTATTTAAGTTTGGGTTTTTACAATATCCCCCCTTGGGATCATTCATCCTCAAATAATGTTCTAGGCACTTCTTAAGGGCAACGACTCAAGACTAGCAACCCATCATGCATGCAACACCTCTAAATTCACATAACCAAAGAGGAATCATCAACTCTAAGCTAAATATGCTTGATGCATCACAAGGAAGGTAGTAACTACTTCTAACAACCTTAAATGCACGAAATTCTAATATTTCTCATATTCAAGGTGGAACTACCTTCTCTAATGCTAAAAGCTTGGTCAACACAATCTCATGGAGCCTATATGCAATCTATACACATAACATACATTCAAGGAGGACTCTCTCAACTCCAAGCTAGGACATGTTCATTAATTCATCTCATGAAGTATATAGGCAACTCATACTAAATGCACTACCACATGAGCAAAAATGAATCATGCAAACTTTTTTTCTTTTAAAACACAAGTTTTTCATGAACACGCATAACATAAGGAAATCATGAAAACATCAAAAACACACATGACTTCATACAAAGAGCAAATAAAGAGGAGCTCATAACTCCCCCACCCTCCTAAGGGATCTATGAATGTCGGATCTCTAACACACCTCTTTAACCTAGAGACATTGAAACCAGATGCACCGATGCCCACTCATTAGGCAACCTAGCTCATAAGCACCCTTCCCCCCACATCTCAAGATCTAACATGGGCCTACAAAATGGGGACTAAACATCCCAAACTCATTACATCTTTCTAAGGTAAGAATTTCAAGTAAACCCACATCATGAACATTAGAACACTCACGACCTTGCTATCTAAGCACATCATCTCCCCCTTAGGAGTAAGCCTATACGAACTTTCTAAGCACTATTTCTTTCAATTCTAAGGTCGGAGCAAGTCATCACTAAGCTTTCATATCTATCAAACAAGATTATTCTAAACCATGGTGAATTACACTACTACCCTTTAGAGGAGCCTATAGACTTACCACATCTAGGCATTACTTAACCACCTTACTCATCAAATCTTTCAACATACCCCAAAACTCATAATGACTATGTCAGGTTCTATCATCACTAAAACATAATCCTAATGAAACACATTCATACTAAAGACAACATCAAAGTCTAGCATATCAAGTCTATCAAGTCACATAAGACAGAGCTACACTGGAATCTAATAAAGCATAAAACACATCGGTAGATACATTCAGAGGGCACTCATGTTCACCTCTATCTTGGAGAGCATTGAACCTGCTTTTCTTTGGAGCATTCACACTCGAACCAATTGGACCGGATGTAGGGTAGGGTTGATACCTACGACGACTATCCCCTTCATTTCTAGCAACTGAAGGGCAATGCCTTATCTTATGGCCCAACTCACTGATATACCGTGAGTTTATGGCATTTCTAATAAATTTCACTTACAAGTTGAGTGTGTCTAGGGTCTTTTTGTATTGGTTTTTTATCTGTTTTTATTATATTTTGCAGGAAAGATGTTCAGGCGCAGAGGTATAGAGACAGTTGAAAGAAATACAGAAAAAGGGCATTCACGGAGGTGATCTACGGACCGTAGGTCCATTGACGGTCCATGGGTCATGACCGTAGATCAGCAGGCAAGGTATGGATGACAAATCAGGGAAATCTGACCAAGTGTGGAACCACGGTGGCCATTGACGGTCCGTAGATCAATCTACGGACCGTACTGATCGATCCGTAGAATGAGACTGCGAGGGTTCCAGTACCTGATTTTTTGAAGATTCTAAGTGTGGAGCTACGAAGGGGATTGACAGACTGTAGATAGATCTACTGTCCATCCTGCAAGTCCGTCATTTGCTTCAGAGAAGCTGATTTTTGGAAGCTGAAATATTTTCTAAGTCCTGGCTGACGGAAGGGACTTATGGACCGTAGATCCATCGACGGTCCGTAAGTTAGTCTCGTGGAATGAAGACGCGTGCCTGAACAAACTTTTCTTAACTTGTTTCCCTTTTAATTTAGGATTTGTTTTCTATAAATAGGGCATGTAAGCCTCGTTTTTGGGGTTAGACAATATTATTCTAGTTTTACTTTGTGACTTTGGAGATTAATTTGCAACTCTAGCAATTATTGATTTCCTAAGTTCGTTTTGAAGATTTTGGCTTTGCAATTCAAGTTAAATTTCTAGGTTTATTATTCTCTTTACGTAAGTTCATGATTCTTCATCTAAAACTATGAATTGTATTCTTGCTAAGATGGGTAACTAAATCCACAACTAGAATTGTGGGAACCATGAGCGATTAACAAAGTATGAATAGTAAATAAGCAATTCTTGAATAGTGGGTTGCATGCATTGATAATTCTTTCATTGAAAAGTCTTTTTAACGAGTGCACACGTTAGAACTCGCCTTGTTGCTACTTGCCGAACCAAGGATGTAATCAACAAGATAAGAATTATCAACATAGATTTAGTGTGATACTATCTAATAGGCTAATGTCGATTGGTGCGAAGTAATAACCAAGCCAAACATCGATTATGATGTCTAATATGAGGTAAATGTAAGGGTTAGTAAATTATACACATGTAGCCGGATGAAGGTGCGGGGTGAAATTCTCTAGATGCCGGACCAAGGATTTAGAGATACCTAACTTATCACTTTGCATGTAATACACTAGGAAAGGATTGTTGTTACTAGGATTATTGCGTTATGAGCTTGTGGGGAACACTATACCCTAGTTATTTCTCTTATCTTGATAACAACCAAAAATTGAGTTTTTATTACTGATTACTTATTAAATTCTTACTATTTGTTTACACAAACAAACCCCCCTTTAATTACCTGTTTCTGGAAATAATTTGACTAATTGAATATAATTGTTGGTTAAAGTAAAGTCTAAACCATTTTCCTTGTGGGATCGATCCCAACCTACAAGTTGGGTTCTTTACTTGATAACGATCGCTTATACTTCTTTAGGGAGGTGTAATTTGAGCGTATCAAATTTTGGCGCCGCTGCCAGGAAATTTGGCTATTAGATTTATTTTAACTACATTATTGAACGTTAGTCAAATATTTCCTAATTTTACTTTTTCTCTTTGTTTTTGTCCTCTCAGGTTCTGACTCTAGTGTATGCAAGTACACGGAGCCAGGGTGAACCACTTACTCCTTACGATCCAGAGCTGAACCGCACTTTGCGAAGAATGAACAATCCAAGAGATCCAATTGATCCTATCGGAGGAAATCTAGATGATGCAGTTGAGTTACAACAACAGAGGGTAGTTGGTGGGGACAACCTGGTTCCACCTAAAAATCAAGTGGGGGATGCGTTGAGGGCGCAAGATCCACTAGGCCCACGACAACATGACAACTATCGGGGCAACATGAATATTGAAGACTCTGATGGGCCTATTGTTTTACCCCCTTTACCTCCAGGGCACACATTTGTGGTGACTAGTAGTTTGATGCAGATGCTTACACAAGAGGCTTATTCTCAGGATCGCCATCGGAGGATCCACATGCTCACTTAGCCAAGCTAAGGGTGGTTTGCAAAAGTTGTGTAGGTAGACAAGACCTGGATTGGATGTCATTGGATTACGAGTGTTTCCTCTGTCACTGACAGGCGATGCTGCAGTATGGTTCACTGAGCTTCCTTATAACTCAATATTTACATGGACCAACTGGCAGACGTGTTCCGAGCGAAGTACTATCTAGTGTCCAAGAAGCTAAATCACAAAGATAGGGTCAACAATTTTGTAGCATTACCTGGAGAGTCTGTGAGCAGCTCTTGGGACAGATTCACTGCATTCGTAAGAGGTGTTCCAAATCACCGTATTGATGATGAGTCGCTGAAGGAATATTTCTATCGAGGACAGGATGATAACAATAAAGCAGTTCTTGACACTATTGCTGGAGTTTCATATGGTGATTGTACATATGCACAGATTGCTGAAAAATTGGAGAGGATCTCTCAACAACAAAGCATGGAGCACTAGGAGGTCAGATACTGGGAGAAACACATTTGCCGTTCATAATACAACTGTCAACTCTGCAGATGATATTCGTGAGGAGATGGCTCAGATGAGGACAGAGTTGGGATTGGTATTGAAGCATGTGAGCGGAGGAGCAGAAAAGGTAAATGTTGTGAACTACTTAACTAGAACTCCACCACCAGTTGAGGAGTGTTACTATGAAGAGGATACTTATGCTGTGAATGATCAGACGGGGGGTTTCCGACCAAATGCCCAAGGATCCAACACGGAAAATTGGCGCCAAGGTTGGAACTATGGAAATTACAACCGAGAGGGTCACTATGTCCGGGATGGGAACTTCAATCGCGACAACAACTACAACAGGAACAACTATGGCAACAGAAATGATCGGGTTGGACCTATTTCCCCCTCAAAATTGGGAATCTGGTGCTAGGAAAGCTGGAGGTAATATGGCGCGTATTGAAGATATGATGCAGAAGATGATGAGAAGGTTTGATGCAACTGATGAGAATGTGAAGGAGATGAGAAACGACTTGTCTGGTATTGGTCAAAAGGTTGATGCCCATGCAGTGTCAATAAAGCATCTAGAGCAGCAGATGACTCAGTTGTCTACTACAGTGAAACCCGTCAACCTGGCACTCTTCCTAGCAACACCATCCAGAATCCAAAGAATGATGGTCATTGTATGGCAATTACTACTCGAGGGGTAAGCAAACCATAGATCCACCTATGCCGTCTGTGGTGGATACTGAGATTAGAAAAGAAGATGATGTGGTGGAAGTTAGAGAAGAGTCTGAGACTGCGACAGAGCAAGAAGCGGAGATATCTCAGAAAGTGGTCCCATACCTAGACCTCCACCACCTTTTCCCACAGAGGTTAGTGAAGAAGACTGAAGATGGTAAATATCGCAGGTTTATTACTATGTTGAAGCAGCTTTCTATCAATGTCCCTTTGATAGAAGCCTTGGAGCAAATGCCTGGGTATGCCAAGTTTATGAAAGATATGGTGACAAAGAAAAGGTCTGTGAGTTTTGAAGATGATGATAGATTGCAGCATTGTAGCGCTATTGCTACAAGATCTCTGGTGCAGAAGAAGGAAGACCCTGGTGCTTTCACGATCCCATGTACTATAGGGTTGTTACACTTTGCTAAGGCATTGTGTGATCTTGGTGCTAGCATCAACCTCATGCCTTGTCTATTTACAAGAAGTTGGGTCTAGGGGACCCAAAGCCCACTGCAATGCGGTTACTAATGGCCGATCGAACTGTGAAGAGGCCCATTGGTGTACTCCATGACGTGCTAGTGAAAGTAGAGTCTTTCATCTTTTCGGTGGATTTTGTGATTCTTGACTGTGAGGTTGATTTTGAGGTTCCCATCATCCTTGGGAGACCATTTCTTGCCACAGGGCGTGCGTTGGTTGATATGGAAAAGGGCAGATGAAGTTCAGACTGAATAATGAAGAAGCAACTTTCAATATCTGTAGGTCCATGAAGCAGAATGGTGAGCTCCAAACAGTATCTGCTATAACTTACAGAGTGGAGAGTGGGTCAGAAGTGCAAATTGAAGAGCGACTAGGTGTTGAGGCACTAGCAGCAGTTATGATGAATTTCGATAGTGATGGTATTGAAGAGTATGATGAGTTGGTAGCCGCACTCGACAAGTGTGAATACCGGTCCAAACCAAAGAAGTATGAGTTAGACATGAAGAATCGCGAGTCCCCACCCACAAGACCATCTATTGTGGAGGCACCGAAATTGGAGCTTAAGGCTCTACCACCGCACTTGAGGTATGTATACTTGGGCGAAGAGAATACTTTGCCGGTCATCATTGCAGCAGATTTGAATGCGAGGCAAGTAGAGTGCTTGGTGACTGTGTTAAAGAGGTTCAAGCGAGCTATTGGGTGGACTATTGCAGATATTATTGGGATTCCCCCGGTATTTGCTCTCACAAAATCCAACTCATGCCAGATCATAAGCCCAGTATTGAGCACCAGAGAAGATTAAATCCACCTATGCAAGAGGTAGTTAAAAAGGAGATCATCAAGTGGCTGGATGCAGGAGTTATTTATCCCATTGCAGATAGTAGTTGGGTATGTCTGTGCAGTGTGTGCCTAAAAAGGAGGTATGACTGTGGTTCCAAATGAAAGAAATGAGCTTGTTCCAATGAGGCCCGTTACTGGATGGAGAGTTTGTATGGATTACCGGAAGTTGAATGCATGGACTGAAAAGGACCACTTTCCCATGCCATTCATGGACCAGATGTTGGATAGACTTGCAGGAAAGGGTTGGTATTGTTTTCTTGATGGGTATTCGGGCTACAATCAAATTTCTATAGCTCCAGAAGACCAAGAGAAGACCACCTTCACTTGCCCATATGGGACTTTTGCTTTCAAACGGATGTCATTCGGGTTGTGCAATGCTCCAGCAACCTTCCAGCGGTGTATGATGTCGATATTTTCTGATATGGTGGAGGATACTATTGAAGTGTTCATGGATGATTTTTCAGTGTAGGTGATTCTTTTGATCGTTGTCTAGATCATCTGGCCGAGGTGCTTAAAAGGTGTGAAGACTGCAACTTGGTGCTGAATTGGGAGAAGTGTCATTTCATGGTTAAAGAAGGTATAGTGTTGGGTCATCGAATTTCAGAGAAAGGTATTGAGGTTGATAGAGCTAAAGTTGAGGTAATAGAAAAGCTTCCACCACCCATTTCTGTAAAAGGTGTTAGAAGTTTTCTTGGGCATGCAGGTTTTTATAGGAGATTCATCAAAGATTTCTCCAAAATTGCACATCCGTTGTGCAAACTGCTCGAGAAGGAGTGTAAGTTCTATTTTGATGATGATTGTCTTAGAGCATTTGAGAGTTGAAGAAAAGTTGGTTACAGCACCAATCATTATTTCACCGGATTGGGGACAACCGTTTGAGGTAATGTGCGATGCGAGTGGATTGGCGCTTGGTGTAGTATTGGGACAAAGGCGAGAGAAAATTCTTCACCCTATTTACTATGCTAGCAAAGCTCTAAATGTGGCCAGAAGAACTATACTGTGACCGAACAAGAACTTCTTGCGGTGGTTTTCGCATTCGAGAAATTTCGATCCTACTTGCTTGGTACTAAGGTCATAGTGCATACTGACCATTCTGCATTGAGGTATTTGATGGCGAAAAAGGATGCAAAACCGAGATTGATTAGATGGGTATTGTTGCTGCAAGAGTTTGATTTTGTAGTAAAAGATAGAAAGGGGACCGAAAATCAAGTTGCCGATCACTTGTCCAGATTAGAGGAAGAGGCTATGCTAAAGCTTGGAGATAGGGCTGAAATTAATGATGCTTTTCCAGATGAACAGTATTGGCTGCTTCTCATGATTTGATTCCTTGGTTCGCAGACTTTGCTAATTATTTGGCAAGCGATATTGTGCCCCCCGATTTGTCTTTTCACCAAAGGAAAAGTTTATGCATGATGTGAAGAGATTTTTTGGGATGAGCCTTACTTGTATCGTAGTTGTGCTGATGGGATTATTCGTCGTTGTGTGCCCGAGGTTGAGATGTTGAGTGTACTTGAAGCATGCCATTCATCACCTGTTGGTGGGCATCATAGTGGTATTCGGACTGCACATAAGATTTTGCAATGTGGTACTACTGGCCTACCATCCACCAAGATGCTCATGATTTCGCCAAGTCTTGTGATCGTTGCCAAAGAGAAGGAGGGATTTCAAAGAGGCAAGAGCTCCCAATGAATCCTATATTGGTGATAGAGTTGTTTGATGTATGGGGCATTGATTTTATGGGTCCATTTGTGAGTTCATATGGGATGAAGTATATTCTTGTTGCGGTTGATTATGTATCGAAGTGGGTAGAAGCAGTTGCGCTCTCCAACAATGAAGGTAAAAGTGTCACCGCATTCTTGAAAAAGAATATCTTCTCCAGATTTGGTACACCGAGGGCTATTATTAGCGATGGAGGTTCTCACTTTTGTAATAAGTTGTTCAAGGTACTACTTGAGAAATATGGTGTCCGTCACAATGTAGCCACTCCTTACCATCCACAGACTAGCGGTCAAGTTGAAGTATCCAACAGAGAGATCAAACAGATATTGGCAAAGACTGTGAATGCTAATAGAACGGATTGGTCAAGGAAGCTTGATGATGCTCTATGGGCATATCGCACTGCATACAAGACCCCATAGGTATGTCTCCTTACCAACTTGTATATGGGAAGTCTTGTCATTTACCAGTAGAGCTAGAGCATAAGGCTATGTGGGCAATGAAGAAGTTAAATTTGGATTGGGGCGCCGCATCTAATCAAAGGATGAATGACTTGAATATGCTTGATGAGTTTCGCCTAAAAGCTTATGAAAGTTCAGCCTTGTACAAAGAGAAGATGAAGAGGTATCATGATCAAAGAATTGAAAAGCGAGAATTTGTGGTTGGTGATCTTGTGCTGCTATTCAACTCTAGGTTGCGCCTGTTTCCAGGCAAACTCAAGTCCAAATGGACCGGGCCATTTTTGCTCACAAAAGTGCTCCTCATGGAGCGGTTGAGCTTGAAAATAGGGATGGAACAAGGTTCGTGGTAACGGGCAAAGGATCAAGATCTATCTGGGAAATGCTGAAACTGTGCAAGAAGTGATTGAGGCCTACAATCTTGATGAAGTCTGAGTAATCAAGACACTTGCGTCGTGCCGCGACGTTAAATCAAGCGCTGCTTGGGAGGCAACCCAAGATGTACAATCTAGCCAACGAAGGGTTCTGTTTTCCATTTAGTAGTTTAGCTTTCTCTGTTAATTGCGTCTTTGTATCAATTTAGGTAGGTGTTTAGTGTTTTAGTTCTTAGTGTTGGCTAGAATTAGTATAGGGTCCGTGTCTAAAAAGTGTCCAGAAAATGTAAAAAAATAATAATAGCCTATTGGTTGCTACATGTGCAGGTACACCACGAAATAAATCTGCAGAAAATGGTCTGGTGCAGAGGTCTACGGACCCATCGACGGTCCGTCGATTCATCAACGGACCGTAAATGGTGTCCGTAGATCCCAGGTAAGCTCTAAATTTTTCTAAGTGTAATAGTGATCACGGTCTGATCTACGGACCGTAGATCGACTCACGGACCGTAGACGGGGTCTCGTGAGTCCAAACCCTAAGGCTGTCTGACCCGACCCGACCCCCTATTTAAAAACCCCCATGTTTTAAACCATTTCAATTCCCTCCATTACTCCCAAAACCGTTTCCCCCATCCCATAAACTCCCTAAATCACTCCATAACTCCCCCATAATATCATCCTTCCATAAATTCCCAAATTCCCTTCCATTTCAATTACAACCCATTCCATATTCCACAAGAAGGGTCCGGTGTTTGGTAGTAGCGAAGAGGTGATTCTTGGTCTTGCTAAGCTTGTGTCGTCACGCAATCACCCCACTCCTCGTTGCTTGTAAGGTAATAGACTTTCCCCTCACTTTGAATTTCGATTCATAGATTGAATATAGAAAGTCGGGAGTTGGATCTTGACCTTGGGTAATTGTAGATGAAATTGCATGATAAACTTAAAAATTACAATGCCCATGGAACGATAGATAGTGATTGTGTACCTTATTGTATGTGATTGTAAGTCTATATGTAAGTTTCGACTTAGGGTTCCAAAACTTGTCTAAATTGTTTGGTAAAATGATCAGTCGGAATCTTAAGAATAGATAATTGAATGTTGAAATGCATGATGAGGCTTCGTTAATGTTGAAACATAAGGCCAAATATAATTGATCAGAAAAATATGGCTGAAATCTGGCACAGATGGCATCCATGATACCCCGTCTACGGAACGTAGATCCATCTACGGACCGTAGATGAGGTTCGTCACTGGATGCACACAAAAATATTACCAAGTGTGAAACCACGGACGTGGACTACGGTCCGTAGATTAATCTACGGACCGTTCTGCACATCGTGGTTTTCATCTGCGACTTATATTGTTGGTCCCTGATCCACGGAAGAGTCCACGGACTGTAGATCAGTCTACGGACCGTAGGTACCCTCCGTGGATGACTACTGTAGCCTTGTCTGAAATTTTTTGGGACTTTGTTACTGTTCGTTTATAGTTTTTCCACTTTTCTTAGTATAGTTTTGGTTAGTCTTGGGCACTAATATCGCTCCCGCAGGTACAATGGCACCCAAGAAGCTGGTCACCTACTCAAAAGGGGCAAGTCAAAATCTGTTTCCCCTAGTTTCCGGTTAATTGATGAGGACACAGACACCGACACAGATCCAGCATATGTGTCTCTCAACACTAGGACTTCTCGCACTGCACCTCGAGGCACCCCCCGGAAGGTGCTTCCCGACGTAGTCACTGTCTCCCAGTCTGATGAGGAGCACACACTGATCGGGTCACCAACTGGGGCTGCTTCCAGTTCAGAGGGGTCTATGTCCGGGTCTGCATGCTTCAGGTCTGCCCACTCTTCACGATCCGAGTCTGCCCATGCTGCAGGGTCCAATGCCAAATCATCCACAGGGTCTGGAGAGAATGACCAAGCAGCCTCGTCTGATGAGGCAACTAGCTCGGAGCCATACCTGCACCACGGAATGATGACCCCACTCCTGTAGCCGGCGAGCTAAATAGGTGGTGTGTAGAGGGCCAATGGCAAATTTATCGGGATGCTAAGATGGTCAACGACAAACAGAAGATGGCCCACTAATTACAGAGGAGCGCAGAGTCCTCACGGGGAGCTTGCATACTGTTCCAGACATTCACCGGCTTTCAACCTTCACAAGTGTGACTGGATGGCTCGAGACCCAGGGACGTATAGCGAGGAGATTGTGCGGGAGTTCTATGCTTCCTATGCTGCCACTCTCCGCGGTTCCATTTCCAAGCGGTCAAAGCCCCTAGCTCAGGATCCCTCACTTCCACTTTGGTTCAGGGTGTCCGGTGGACATATCACCTGCCACGATCAGACGTTTTCTCTATGGTCCTACCACGGGTCACTCTTGGTCTCTCAACACATCTGAGTTTGACTACAGATGGGACATCGTGCGGAGTGGCGCTTTCCAGAGGAATGCTGAGCAGTGAGAGGCTGTTCTACTATGGTTGGCCAGGTACATTACTGCAGATGGCGAGCGTGCGGAATGGGTCGCCGCTCCACGGTTGGGCATCCGGAAGGCCACATTAAATTTTGTGGCCAAGTTCTTCTGGCTGCTGGTGCGTAACAGAGTGTCGCCGACAAAAGCTGACAATCAAGTCATGTGGGACAGAGCGGTCATGGTTGCGGCATTGGTAGCAGGAGTTGAGATTGACTTTGCCCGCATGTTGCTGGCAGAGATTCACGAGAGGGCATTCAGGACCTCCACTACTTACCCTTCCCCTGTCTAATTTTTCATTTGTGCAGGGACTCTGGAGTGCCGATCTGGCATTGTGACAAGTTAGTCCACCCTACAGTGGCATTGGACATCGGCCTTATTCGAGATGAGGCAAATGTGGCAGCACCTCGCAGAGAGCCTCAGGTTGAGGTACCTCCTTTGGGTGCCGATCTTGCAGACACAGTGGGGCAGGCACAGGGCGATGACCTCAGCATCCCGATCACACCGACACTGTCCCGGGCTCCTCATCTCAGGCAGCTAGTATGGCTCCTAGTTCTTCCCGTCCACACCACAGTTAGGAGCTACTGTTGTCCCATTGGCCAGAGTACAGAAGTTAGAAGCTCAGATGGCCACCCTGCTGCATCACATCCAGCGTGGATACAAAAGTCGATAGCCGAGATCGAGGCTAGAATGGAGCGCGGATGGAGGGGATGATGGACCGGAAGGTCCAGGCCGTTAATAAGCGCCTTGATGTCTTTGAACTGCGAGTCCTCGAGCGATCAGCCCCGGCCATAGATCTCTCTGCTTTGCAGGCTGACTTAGCTAGCCTCCGGACTGACATTGATGCCAATCATTGTCGCACCTCAGTTGAGACTCAGGTTACACCTACTGCACTGGTGATGATACAGTGCTAGATGCTCTATTTAGAGGGACCGCCGAGGAGGATCTTGCCCCTACACATGCCAAAGGCAAGGGCACAGGTCTCATCGCACTGAGGAAAAAGCTCTCAAGAGACAGCATAGGCAGGAGAAGGAGGCAAGGAGGGCCTGATTGTAGACGAAGAGTTGCGCCAGCAGTGAGTGCGTGAGAGAGTTGCAGGGGCATTGAGCTCTGCCCCAGTTGTAGCGGCCCACCTGTTTTGGGGGACGTTGTGAGCACCACTGATGGTGCGGAGAGATTGATAGAGATCACACTGAGGGTGCTATGATTGCTGATGTGGGCACTACTGAGGGTGCCCTCACTGTTGTTCCAGCGGGTTCCGGGAAACCGAACCCCCCTGCTTGTTGATGATTCACCGGCGCTTTGCGCCACAGGTTTGCTTCACCCTAATCCATTTTCTTTTAATGTTTTTGTATACATTAGGGGACAACTGCATCTATTTTTGTTGGGGTGGGGTAGATGGATTGTGAGTGATAGGGTGAAATCTGAATAACCCAACTCATGAATCCTCTCTTGGGATTTTCTTGCCTGTGTTCTTTTCCCCAAGGGACTGTTTAATTTTTGTTAACCGGCATGTCTTAGGATTGTATGTGTAGAAGCATGATACAGAAAGAAGCATGATAGCTTATGAAAAATGATACCCGTCAAATTTTGGGATGTATGCTAGAAGTTGTAGGCTACGATTAGTTGAATGTGTTGGCTCTAAGTATGACATAATACGAATCAACTCGATGGCATGACTTGAGCTGACACTTGAACTGGGTAATCTGATAATCTGATAATGAAATTATGTGCCAAGAGTGGGTAAGAATCGTTGAGTGTTCAAACGGTTTTTGTGCAAAACTAGAACTTGCCCGGTTAGTCCTGCAAGATAATTCAATCTAGAGGTTAGGAAGTGATCGTAGGCCATTGTTCTGAAAAGTCAGCAAATTGCCTAAAAGAAGGATCCAACCAAATGAAATAACGTCTCCCTTTGATCCAATTTTGAGCCTAAAAGTAAATCATTTCTTTCTAAACCCCGAACTCACCTTCCCTATAATCTACTATGTTGGCCCCGGTCCCTCCTTGGACATGTGCACTTGACTTAGGCCGAAAGCCTAAGTTGAGGGTGGCTAATGTAAAAAGTAACTTAATCTTGGCCCTGACCCAACATCGGGTATTGTGCACCTCAACTAATGGAAAATCCATAAGTTGAGGGATGGCTATGAAAGAGGAAACTGAAAGAAAAATGGGTATAAAAAAGAGTGATGAAAAAAAAAAAATGGGAGGAAAGGTTGTGACTTGTTGAAAGCCAAAAGAAAAATAAAATAAAAGTAAAAAGAGCTACAAAGTCTAAAGTCACTTCCGTGGTTGAAGAAAATGAAGGGAAAGAAGGTAAGGCAATAGTAATGACAGAAATAGGGCAAAAAGAGGTTAAAAGCCTAGTGTAATGTCAAGGAGGGCAGAAAGTCACTAAGCAGTACCCAAATATACCACACCTGACCCTGAGCCTACGTTACAATCCAATAAAGTCCTATAGTGATCCTAGAGTCTAGTTTAGAGAGTCTAAGCAGTGAAAATAAGGGCAAGCTTATGGCATTAAGCACTAACTGTACTTGAAATTACTTCTGAGTGTGAGTGTTGAATAAATCCTTATACCATGAATGACATGCATTTTTTGTGCAAAAGGGATTTCGTTTAAGTAAGGGCACTAGTTACATTGTCGGAAAGTTGGTGCGTTGGTGACAGTGGGAAGGTGTATGTTGTGTGTCAGTTGGTCGAACTGAGTCATGGTTTGATCCTCATAGATTAGCTTATCGAGTCTAAGAGAACGAAGTTGCACCTTAAAAGTGAGGGGGTAGAGAGTCATGTGATTGTTGGGCCTCAAATGCTTGCGTCTATACAAGTGTCGTTTAGAGTTGTAGTACGTCGGTTGAGGAAAAACAACGAATTTAAGTTGAGGGTGTTGATATACCGTGAGTTTACGGTATTTCTAATACATTTCACTTACAAGTTGTGTGTGTCTAGGGCCTTTTTGTATTGGTTTTTTATCTGTTTTTATTATATTTTGCAGGAAAGATGTTCAGGCGCAGAGGTATAGAGACAGCTGAAAGAAATGCAAAAAAGGGCATTCACGGAGGTGATCTACGGACCGTAGGTCCATTGACGGTCCGTAGGTGATGACCGTAGATCAGCAGGCAAGGTATGGATGACAAATCAGGGAAATCTGACCAAGTGTGGAACCACGGTGGCCATTGCCGGTCCGTAGATCGATCTACGGACCGTACTGATCGATCCATAGAATGAGACTGCGAGGGTTCCAGTACCTGATTTTTTGAAGATTCTAAGTGTGGAGCTACGGAGGGGATTGGCGGACCGAGATAGATCTACGGTCCGTACTGCAAGTCCGTCGTTTGCTTCAGAGAAGCTGATTTTTGGAAGCTGAAATATTTTCTAAGTCATGGCTGACGGAAGAGACTTACGGACCGTAGATCCATCGACGGTCCGTAAGTCAGTCTCGTGGCATGAAGACGCGTGCCTGAACAAACTTTCTTTAAATTGTTTCCCTTTTAATTTAGGATTTATTTTCTATAAATAGGGCATGTAAACCTCGTTTTTGGGGGTTAGACATTATTATTCTAGTTTTACTTTGTGACTTTGGAGATTAATTTGCAACTCTAGCAATTATTGATTTCCTAAGTTCGTTTTGAAGATTTTGGCTTTGCAATTCAAGTTAAATTTCTGGGTTTATTATTCTCTTTAATTAAGTTCATGATTCCTTCATCTAAAACTATGAATTGTGTTCTTGCTAAGATGGGTAACTAAATCCACAACTAGGGTTGTGGGAACCATGAGCGATTAACAAAGTATAAATAGTAAATAAGCAATTCTTGAATAGTGGTTTGCATGCAGTGATAATTCTTTCGTTTAAAAGTCTTTTTAATGAGTGCACACATTAGAACTCGCCTTGTTGTTACTTGCCGGACCAAGGAGGTAATCAACAAGAAAAGAATTATCAACTTAGATTTAGTGTGATACTATTTAATAAGCTAGTGTCGATTGGTGCGAAGTAATAACTAAGCCAAACATCGATTATGATGTCTAATATGAGGTAAAGGTAAGGGTTAATAAATTATACACATGTAGCCGAACCAAGGTGCGGGGTGAAATTCTCTAGATGCCGGACCAAGGATTTAGAAATACCTAACTTATCACTTTGCATGTAATACACTAAGAAAGGATTGTTGTTACTAGGATTATTGCGTTATGAGCTTGTGGGGAACACTATACCCTAGTTATTTCTCTTATCTTGATAACAACCAAAAATTGAGTTTTTATTACTGATTACTTATTAAATTCTTACTATTCGTCTTACACAAACATACCCCCCTTAATTACCTGTTTTTGCAAATAATTTGACTAATTGAATATAATTGTTGGTTAAAGTAAAGTCTAAACCATTTTCCTCGTGGGATCGATCCCAACCAACAAGTTGGGTTCTTTACTTGATAACGATCACTTATACTTCTGTAGGGAGGTGTAATTTGAGCGTATCACTCACCATAACCAAAACATACATTGGAAGCCGCTAGGCATTCACCCGCATGCCTTGTATCACCCTTACTACACCCTAGCAATAAAACCCCACTACTATCTCCTTGAGGTTTAGGGTTAGACACCCTTTCTTGGTTGAACTTAGGAGTGTTTGAGGAACCTTGCCCGGGGAATTTTTGTCTATATTTAGGGCGACCATGTCCATCGTACCTTACATGAGAGGGATCATCATCATCTATTCTAGACCTCTTTTTCTTCCTAGATTCTTCCTTGAGTTTCCTTTCCTCAATTTGTTGAGCATACACCATAAGACTGAGATATCCATATCATGGAGAAGCATTTTCGTACGTCATTCTTTTTCTACCATGTCAGACACGCCCGACATAAACCTACTCATCTTAGCCCTTGAGTCTGCCACCATAAATGGAGCATACTTGGAGAGTTGGATGAACTTGAGAGAATACTCCTTAACACTCATACTTCATTGACGAAGGTTAATGAACTCTTTCACCTTTGCTTCCTTCAACTCAAGAGGAAAGAACCTATCAAGAAACACTGATTTAAACAATTCCCACTCTATGGGACCCGCTCATACCGGTCTCTCTCACTTCCATTGTTCATACAACACTTGAGCAACATCCCTCAATTGGCAAGAAGTTAACTCCGCTTTCTCTATTGGAGTCACTCCAATAATAACAAGCACCTTATAGATCACATCTATAAACCCTTGAGGATCCTCCTCAACTTTGGAGTCATAAAATTCTGGAGGATTCATCCTTATAAAATCCCTCACTCTTGATGTCGTCGTAGCTACATTTGTCTTCACGAGGGCTAGCACCTCTCTATCAACTTGGGCCGCCATGGCTTGAGCCAACACTTGAAGAGCGAACCTAAATTTTGCATTAGTCACATTCTCACCTATAAGGTCAATTGGAGCTTGGAGAGGGACTTCTTGCGCCACATTATCTTCCTCATTTCTTCTAGCATTAGCCCTCCTTGTAGTCATATCCTGAAAACCATCGGGCACGGATTAGGAGAAAGACCTAATAGAGTAAAACTCGATGGCATGACTTAGAGAATGAAGAAATGAAGTTTCCTAAGCATCTAATAGCCTCTCATTCATAAATGTGGCACGCTTCACACTTATGAACAAGACTCTACTAGACGTGGTTTGAGAAATCCTAGAACTATTCTAAACCTTGTGCTCTGATAACCATGTTTTTCACAACCCAGGGGTACCCCCTAGATGTAACAAGGTGTACAAGACTCCGAGAGGTCTCATACAAGCCCCTTAGCCTATCATAGCATAAGATAATAGAAAATTGCGGAAATTTCAAACATTTTTCCAATAAAACCAAAGTCTCATGAATGAAGCAGAAGTCTTTAACATTGTTGCAACCCACCTAATACTTTAATAGTCTTGGGTCACAATCTATACCATGGTTCTAACATAAAAGAAAGACATAAAAGGAAAGGTGGTCAAATTCTCGATTATATGAGGACTCACCAAATCTTCACTCCTTGCTCTACTATGAACCTAGCCACGGGGATGGAAGTCAATATCGCCTGACCCTACATTTGATAAGAATATAGGTAAGAGTATGTGTTAGTACAATAATGTACTAAATATGATGGCTATCATAAATCATCAGCATAAAAATAATATAGGCGTTAGTCAACATAAGACATATAGCATAATCATAAGAGACATCATCATAAGACAGAGGCTATAAGCATAAGACACATTAACATAAGTCATAAGCATAAGAGATAACAACATTGTCATAGGCATGATCAATGTGTCTAGATAAACATAATATAAGAGAAACACTTCATAAGTAACCGCAAGGCATGCTTGTGCAATGCATGGATAAGACCCCATAAATCTCACCATACTAAGCAAACCACTTTAGGTCATAATTCATATTCATCTTCTTTTATTCTCATATTTAGCTTATCTTTCTTGGACAAGGGAAATCACCCCTAGTCATACACATTGTGGAAGTCCTTTCCAGGTACAATACACATTAGTCATTCCTCATAGCATAATTCTCATTACTATTGCTTTACTTTCAAGACATGGGAACTCACCTCTCTATATCTACTATAAATGCTAATGGGTATTCATTCACCTCTTGCATTACTTGTATAGTCATAGGTATTCGCCTCCATGACCATTTTAGGGAATCGTAGGTATTCGCCTCCATGCCCTACATGATATGATATAGGTAATCACCTCCACATCATTTTACAAGGATCATAGGTATTTACCTCCATGTTGTACATCACATGAAGTAGGTATTCGCCTCCACATCATTTCATAAGGATCATAGGTATAAGCCTCCATGATCGTTAATAAAGGCTAATGGGTAATCACCGCTTGCCTTGCTTTAGGAGTTATAGATTAAGGGTAGTCACCTCACACTCCTCATAACATGACATGGGTAGTCACATCATGTTTACCATCTCTTGCTTACTAACTTAGCAATACTTGTATAGTTCTCTCATAGGCCTTGGAGTCGGCCATCGTTATAAGGTATTGATTTGTACCCTATTGATTTGTCAGACAATTTTGTGGTTGAAATGAAAAATACTTTTGATTTTAAAAATCATGTTTCTTTAAAATTTAATAAACTTCGTGGTTATCCCAAGAATAATAGTAGTACTAAGTTTGCACAGAAACCAAGTATGCAAACCTATTATTATTCCAGACTAACTCATCGAGATGTGTTATTAGAGGAACGTGAATCAGACTAATATGTCTTATAATAGGTCTGAAATTTATGAATGGAATCTTGACGGTTTGACTGAGAGACAATTAACCATTCTCGTTCATAGAATGCTTATGTATGCAACTATTTGTAAAAGTGTTAGAAACACAGATAGAAATATTTATAAAATAATTATTGCAGGTTTTACTGGCCTACTCAGAGGTTGGTGGGATAATTATATGAGCCTTGAGCAAAAGGCTGTTGTGATAAATGCTACTTCTGAAAGTGAAGGTGTTGATATCTTAGGCATGGCTTTAGTGAAAAATAGAGAAGGCGTTGTTTATACTTTAGTCTTAACGATTTTAGAGCATTTCAATAGTAGATTTACCAATCAGTATGAGACTGTTCGTACTCATCTGACAAGGTCGAGATTTAGTAGGAATATTATTTTCAGAAAAATCATCTTCGTATGAAAGAGTAACGATATACTTTTTACGATTCCAAAAAGCACTAGGATGATCAACACAAATATCAATAGCAATTTGTTCAGAAATCAATTTCATTTTTTCTTGTACTTTGGTTGATTTCAAAGTATCAAATATATTTATACTAAACAATTCTAGTTGCAAAGAATCAACATGCCTTTGTTTCATATTAATCAAAGCATTTATATCATGAGAAATAGGATCAGTGATAAAAGTATAACTTATATTACGATTTTCATAAGTAGCCATAAATCCTTTAGCAGTTGTGCTAGTAAATGGATAAATAGCATTTATAAAGGGAGTTCCAAGTATAATTGGAGGGTATAACTGATTTTTAACCAAGAAAAAGAAATGCGGAATGCAGACTTTATTTTGGCAAATATGAATATTAGGTAATTTATACTTTATATCTGAAGCTTGTCCCGAAGCAGATTTAACCATATGAGTTGTTTTCTCAAAATACTTAGTAGGTAAAAGACCTTCTTGAATACAACTAACATCGACTCCACTATCAATCATAGCAATATCAGTTATTGAAAAACTATTATCAATCAAGATGGTGCATTTAACATACCATTTATGAGCTGTAATAATTTGAATCATTCCTAAAAACATACCTTGTCTAGGATCAAGATTAATAGGTTTTTGAAGAGAATCCTCTTCAAAAATGTTTTTTCCTTTGTTATTAACAGTTTCAATCTGAGCAAGTCTATGATCACAAATCATTTGATTTTGTTTAAGAGATTAAATCTCAATTTTTAATTTTTCAATTTCATCTTTCAAATCATCAAAGGAAGAATCTCTTGAGTGAGTAGTCTGCTTATTGAGTTTGTTATTAATTTCAGACAAAGAATAAGGTGCAGAATATTCAAATTCAAAATCATTCTTTTGCTTTCCTGATTTTTTTTGAAGAGCTTGAATTAGCATTATTATTAGCAGCTAAATGAATAATTTTTTCACGAAGATCATTATCAGTAACTTCTTTCAAAAGTTCTATCACATTATCAGATGTAATAGTATTGACATTCAAAAAATTTCCAATTTTAGAGCAATATATCTACACATATATCTACACATATAACTATTGTTGTACGCCAAATGAACTACCATGGCCATCTCGGCTAGAACCATCGGATACACGGGTTGATTGTCCACTCTTAAATGCTAGCATAGAAGCATGAACCGGTATGATGCAATTCGGATTGCACCAAGGCCCTTCACACGAAGTCAAGATCGAGACCTTCACATGTTGCAAGGTTATTCATGAAGTTAGAGGTCATTCATCTCGTGTTGGTGGAAAACAAAGGGTTCCATGCCTTTTGGCAAGCTGAAGCCAATCGACGCGTCGCCCAATGGCTTAGGTGTTGACCCCAGCTCGCCTAATGTTCCAAAATGTGGCTAGAATTAGGAACCATTGCTGAACCAAAGGACGAGTCACTGAATCCACTAGGCGAGCCCAACTTCGCTCGCCCATTATCCATTCCGAGTCACTTTTGGTCCCCTTTTTGCGCTAAGTACCTAAAACTATAAATAGGTAGTTTGTGTTTATTTTAGGGCAAACTATTTTGAATATTGAAAATTGAAAACTCTTGTATGAGTGTTGAGCTTGGTAAAGCTTATGTTGAACATTGCTTAGAAACATCGGTTGCAAGGTGAATCCAATTCCCTTGAGGTCGTCGTAGGAGTTAGGTGTTATTGTAGGATCAACGAACTGAGGTCTTAGGGTTTAATATACCCTTCAATTGCTTTTTGTTTCCTCTTTATGTGTCTATCTATCTATCTTTACTTATTGTCTTTTAATTTCCGCATTTTATCTGTAATTCATTTTTGAGAATTACATCATTTGGTATTAAAGCAGGGCTTAGATTTGTTCCCACGAATTCTAGTCTTGGGTTGCTACAAAAAAAAAAGTCGAAATCATTTTTGAAGAAAACCCCAAAAATATTTTGTTGATTTGAGAACTTGTTTGAAATTTCTAAGGTTAGATTAGTGTTCCCTAACTTTATTTGAGTTTGGGTCTGAGATTTGGTGAAGTTTGAAGCCCTATTGAATAATCCACCATTGAAGGGTGAAGAAGCTTGAAGAAGGTCCAAGTGGTTTTTGAAATCTTAAGATTTTGGCAAGGAATTGAAGGCTAAAAAGTATTGGGGTTTGTTCCCTATATCAAAGAGAGCTTGTATCTCAACTTTCATAAAATTTCGAGCAAAAATTATTAAGGGTTAATTTTTGGGTCTTCATCTTGTTCTTGTGTTCTTGAGGGATATTCAAATCTTCAAAAGAAGGAGTTTAATCCTAAAAGGAAGGAAAGAGAAAGTGGATAAGTGTTTGTACATAAGGGAATTTACTAAAAGGGGTAAGGACTAAAGGAAAAAAAGGGTTGGGGGGGACCACAAGAGCACAAATTCGGAGGTCTTCAGGAGTAGGTACTAGAACTTTGGGCGAGCTCGACTTGGCTTGCCAAAGTCCACTCAGCGCCTCGCCCTTTGGGCAGTGTGGTCGCCGAGTTGCCTTGCCTTGGCTGGTATACACTGGAACTTTCAGTGAGCTAAGCTTTGCTCGCCAAGTCCAATCGTCGCTCCGCCGAACTGCTACCCAGATCGCCAACTTGACTCAAGCTTCTATAAATTTCGGCAATCCAAACTTCAAGTTGGCGAGCTGAACTTCAACTTTGGCAAGAAAACAGGTCATTTGGCGATCAGAAACTCATTTTATGCTCCTAATCTCAGGTTCTAATTCCTTAGTTTCTTTTCTTTGATTCTCAATCGTTCTCAAGATTCTTAAATTGATTTTCAACTCGTAATTGATCTACTTGTTGATCATTGGTTTTTGGATTCACTTCTTTGTTAGTGCCATTTCTTTTCATGCTTTTATTCATTTTTACTTCATAGTTAACTTCTTGATTCAAGTCCGTTTTTCTTTAATCGACTCATCCATCTTTTCTTAAAAACGAAAATCCATTCCGACCAAGAGTAGAATTTGACACTTTATGATCAACCGAGTATAAGAAATCTTCAGCTTTAGCCGCGCCAATTTAAGAGGCAATCAAAGGTGTGTAAACACGAGTGATTGTGAGTTCATTTTACTAACGCTAACGTTGTTTGTTATTTTGTTGAGTTGTCTTATTGTTAGGTATAATGGAAACCGGAAGTGAAACCCAACCACCTACCGGGGTTATAACTTTGGAATCCAAAACGGAGGCAATTACTAATATGGGTTGGAGGATGGGGAACATAGAAGGGCAACTAGCCACCGTGAAGGGTAGTGTATCGAGGATAGATGAGAGAATGATCAATGTGGAAGGTCGAGTTAACTCTACTTAGCTCCACACCACAAGCTACTTTTCATGTTTCCACAAGTGAGCACGACCACACTAATTCTCCCACTATCACACCCGGAACCTTCCATCAAACGTTCAGCCAAACACATATCCGTTTAGGGTTCAATGTCCAAAATCCAAATAGACCTTTCCAACCTCCATTCAATCAAGAAGTTCCACAAAACCAAGCACCACTAAACAAAAATCCACCCTACCAAATGCCACAAACCCAACCAATTCCCGTGATAGAGGGGAGGAATGATGGGTACTAAGGGAGATATGAAGGTGAGGGTGAAGAAGCGCCATGGAACGAAGCTCCAAGAAATCAACCAAGAGGTCAAATAGGGTATATAGGATGAGGAGGTAGATTTGGTCCAGTACCACTTGGGGGAAAATAATATAGTGACTAACCTCAAAGTGGAGAACCACGAGAAGCCTATGCCAATCAAGGGTTGGTCAAGAATTAAGAAAAGGACATGGTAACCAATATCAAGGGGAAGCCCAAAGAGGTTACTATAACCATGACCAAGGTGGAAATGGAGGTCGAGATGTTGGGATCAACTCTATCAAGATTAGTCTCCCATATTTCAAAGGGGAATGCAATCCCAATGCTTATCTCGAGTGGGAGTCTCTTTGTGAAAGAATCTTGCAAGTCAATGATTTGACCGAGATAAAAAAAGTTGTTTTTCCATTGCTCAATTTGAAGGGTATGATATTACATGGTGGGAGTATATGAAGAGGTATCATCTAGTAGTTCAAGATGGACATCCTCCACTATGGACCCGATTGAAAGCCCTTATAAGAGTCAAGTATGTGCCGGAGAGGTTACGTCAAGAGCTACTTGCTAAGTTGTACAACTTGAGGCAAGGAAGCATAAGTGCTGCAGCTTACTATGATGAGTTCCGAAATTTGATCTTGAAGCTAGAGTACGCCGAGAATGAATGTCATTACCCAAAAATGGATGTGATGGCACTCATCTTATCCCACCAAGACAAGTCAGCCTAAAACCCAAATATCACAAACTATGCAGAAGTAAGACATATTGAAATCTCACAACATCATAAGTGCGGATAACTAAGACAACTTAATAAAACTCTCAAAACCTGGTTGTCACGTGCACAAGTCTTTAATGTGTTATAACAAAGTTGAAAAAAAATACAAGTCTCAAATAACATTATTTCTAGAATAAAACAAGATCATAATTAAGGAGAAAGAAGGTCCGCTGAAATGACAAGAAACTACCTCACAAACCTCCACAAGAAGCCTTAGACAAGGAGAAGAGAAAATATCGCAAATGTCTGGGCTAGTAACCTACAAAACTGTAGAAGCAAGGGGTGAGTACCAAACCACACGGTACTTAGTAAGTAAACTTCTAAACACAAGCTAAGGGAATAGAATGCGGGTAATCCTTACACCCCAACCAAACCTCCACAACACATAAAACCAGCTCAACCTAACAGTTCACAATTTACATAGCTTACAACTCAACAACAACACTCTAACAATCACATATCCTCAACAACAAACTCAATATTCATCAATCACAAGTTCCACAGAAAGGCACTCACAAGATAAACAACACACAAGATCATGTTCACCAATGATAAAGATGTGCAATGCAATGAAATGCAATCTCAAGTACAGTGATGCATGTTTGACATAATGATACACACCCGTTGTCTCTAAGTCCGGGATCCATGGGGGACATATATGTTCTTACATCCATCGCGGCGTGTAACACGACCCTCGATAATAGTATGCGTCGCGGCACGCGACATGTCCCTCGATATATAGTATCCGTCGCGGTGTGCGACATGTCCCTTGAAATATAGTATCCATCGGGGCTCGTGACACGTCCCTCGAAATGGTACATTCTCTTTAATTTCTTATTTTTTCTCAATTCACATAACACTTGTCACAACCATATCTCATAACAATACAAATGACATGTTCACACAAATAATGAGGAGATGACTATTTTCATAACATTGCACAATTCACAATAACACAATCGTGATACAACATCAACGATGGATCAACAAGCCTTTCAAAACCATTCTCAACGCATCACACACCAATAATTAATCACATAGCCTTTTATTACCCCTTTTTCATCATTAGAATTATTCTATATGGACAAGTCAACCCATCACCAAGTCCATTACTCCCCAACACATACCATGAGGAAATACACTCTATTCACTTAACAAGGGTTTAGAAATCCACTTGCCTCAAACAATCGAACAATTGCTCCGGAACTTTAGCCTTCCCCTTTCGTTCCTAGACCCAAAAACTCACCCAAATTTATAATCAAGTTCTTAATCTTGATTTCAATTATCATGTCAACTCTCATATTTTTAAATTTTAAGCCTAGGGTTATGTCTCAATTCCTCCAAATCATGAATTTAATTATATTCATATAATATAATACACCAAATATTTAATAACATATCTCAATATCTCAAAACTTGAATCATAATGTGATAACTATAAGAAAAATCCTAAATCAAAGTCAAGTAACATATCCAGTAACTTCAACCACATAACACAATGTGTGTAGACTACTTTATTTTTTTCAGAAAATCCTTCGAAAACCTACATTAATTTCTAGAAATTTTATAATGGCATTGCTGCTCCTGATATGCACCTTACAATATTCCTCCCCTCCACTAACTTATTCATCATTATGCAATCATTACACCCACTAACTCTTGTCCCCTAATCTTAAGAATCAATATGTATTGCAACAACAACATTCTTGCAATTCAATTTCCCCATCCAACTAATATAATAATAACAATAATATTAATAGATTATATAATCTACCCATCAATTTATTACACAATTACGAAGACGAGATCTTTCATTAAAATTTTACCTGAACGCTCATCACTTATTCTTTATTTTCCTCTCCTTCTGAGTTTGAGTTTGCCACCAAAGAAATAACAATTTGTTGCAACGAGGAAAAAGGAAAAATATTATTAAACCCTATTTACTCCAATTTATTATTGCACATGGGTCAAGTGATATAGGCTAATAATTAAATTATGAATTTGGCCCATTAATCACCAACTAAAATAAATTATTTAGAATTACTCATAAATTAATAATCATTGTTAAACAAATAGTTCAAAATTTCCAAACCAACTTCAACGACAGATCAAGAAATTACTCGGAGCAACTATCGAGAGGGGTAAGATAGTAACTTTATGAAAATTTCCAAAAATGACCTTCCGGGTCATTACATTATCCACCACTAAAAACCATGTTCATCCTCGAACATAAAGAAGAAGGAAGGAAACCGACATTACCAGAAGCTTGATGTATAATTTCCAGAGTCAATGTTTATCTCCAAGTGATCTCATCCTTAAAACTATTCCATCAAGATCAACTACTAAAAACTGAGCTTTCGAATCAAAATTTGGCAGATCCACAAATCAGGAGTGATTATCCAGCCACAGACTAACTCATGAACCCAATCTAAAATGAAACCTATTGGACCATAATACAACCATCATGATGAATCTTTTATCACATAACCAAGATAACATTTTGAATCGATACCAGCTATAACCAGAAGTGAACTTGAACTAACCACCACACATTCATAATGCACAAACCATCACAAATCTTATCAAGATTTTCTTTTTACAACACAATCTTTTCACGAACTTAAGTTATAAAAATCTGATCTTTAGACATCGGGTACTTATCAAAGGAGAATCAAACTTATCTAACCCAAAGAAGAACAAGATCAAGTAACCACCCAACAAGTGGTACATCTTAGTATACAGAACCTCTAACAATAGTGTCAAAATGCTAGATCAATAACTGTAATTGTAGACAACTCTTAAGAATGATAGAATTAGACCCAATGACCCAACACATTCAATCACACACAGCCAGGACGTGACTTCGACGACTAGATGAATATTAAGACTATCGTACAATTGTAAGTATTCATGGTATCTCTCTTATAAATTCTCATAAGCAAAGTTGTGCGTGTAGAACAATTGGTATACTTCAACTATCCCAAACAACACAAAATATGTCATAACTGAAATGACCAAGTTTATCAAAGAATGCCACCCTACTAAGAAGACAATCACATGATTGGTACACTCGATCCACCACTAGGAATTCACCCATAGATGTAGAAACACACGTGGGCATATGTAGTGAATCATACTCCAAATCATGTCCATAACAAAATAGATGGTCACATAAGAATGTACGGAACCAAGGTCGAATAACATAAGATACTCATTACATAGTGCCTATATCAAACATTTCCATTCATCTGACTCTATCTCTTTAATCTTTAGCTACCAAAAATAAACCAGTTTTGTCTCCATTATGATCATACCCATAGTCAATTTGTCATACCCCACATACTCTTCACATTATTTCACTAAAGTCAACACTTTGATACTATTTTGTCATGACCCAAAAGTGGATGTGATGGCACTCATCTTATCCCACCAAGACAAGTCAGCCTAAACCCCAAATATCACAAACTATGGAGAAGTAAGACATATTGAAATCTCATAGTATCATAAGCGCGGATAACTAAGTCAACTTAATAAAACCCCCAAAACATGGTTGTCACGTGTACAAGTCTTTAATGTGTTATAACAAAGTTGAAAGAAAATACAAGTCTCAAATGACATTTTTTCTAGAATAGAACAAGATCATAATTAAGGAGAAAGAACGTTTGTTAAAATGACAAGCAACTACCTCACAAGCCTCCACAGGAAGCCTCATACAAGGAGAAGAGAAAATATCACAAAGGTCCGGGTCTGGGCTTGTAACCTACAAAAATGTAGAAGCAAGGGGTGAGTACCAAATCACACGGTGCTCAGCAAGTAAACTTTTAAACACAAGCTAAGGGAATAGTATATGGGTACTCCTTACACCCCAACCGAACCTCCACAACTACAACCTGCATAAAACCAGCTCAACCTAACAATTCACAATTTACATAACTTACAGCTCAACAACAACACTCCTACAATCACATATCCTCAACAACAAACTCAATATTCATCAATCAGAAGTTCCACAGAAAGGCACTCACAATATCAACATCACACAAGATCATGTTCACCAATGATAAAGATGTGCAATGCAATGAAATGCAATGTCAAATATAGTGATACATGTCTGACCTAGTGATACACACCCGTTGTCTGAAAGTCTGGGACCCATGGGGGACAACCTTCGATAATAGTATCTGTCGCGATGCACGACAAGTTCCTCGATATATAGTATCAGTCGCAGCGTGCAACACATCCCTCAAAATATAGTATTCGTCGCAGCGCGCAATACATTCCTCAAAATGGTACATCCTCTTTAATTTCTTATTCTTTATCAATTCACGTAACACTTGTCACAATCATGTCTCAGAACAATGCAAATGACATGTTTACACAAATAATGAGGAGATGACCATTTTCATAACATTGCACAATTCACAACAACACAATCGTGATACAACATCAACAGTGAGTCAACAAGCCTTTCAAAACCATTTTCAACATATCACACACCAATAATTGATCACATAGCCCTTTCTTACCAATTTTTCATCATTAGAATTACTCAATATGGACAAGTAAACCCATCACGAAGTCCCAGTACTCCTCAACACATACTACGAGGAAATAGACAATTCTATGCACTTAACAGAGGTTTAAAAATCCACTTGCCTCAAACAATAGAACAATTGCTCTGGAACTTTAGCCTTCTCCTTTCGTTGGGCTTCCAAATCAATTCAATCTATTTACATTAATAATCACAATATGATATCGAAACTAACAACACCCATATTACTATAGGTTTAGCCTAGACCCAAAAACTCACCCAAATTTTCTAATCAAGGTCCTAATGTTGATTTCAATTATCATGTCAACTCTTATATTCTTAAATTTTAAGTCTAGGGTTATGTCTCAATTCCTCCAATATCATGAATTTAATTATATTCATATAATATAATGCACCTAATATTTAATAACATATCTCAATATCTCAAAACTTGAATCATAATGTGATAACTATAAGAAAAATCCTAAATAAAAGTCAAGTAACATATCCAGTAACTTTAACCACATAACACAATGTGTGAAGACTACTTCATTTTTTTCAGAAAATCCTTTGAAAACGTACATTAATTTCTAGAAATTTTATAATGGCATTGCAGCTCATGATGTGCACCTTACAATACTCCTCCCCTCCACTCACTTATTCATCATTATGCAATCATTACACCTACTAACTCTTGTCCCTTAATCTTAAGAATCAATATGTGTTGCAGCAACAAAATTCTTGCAATTCAATTTCCCCAACCAACTAATATAATAATTACAATAATACTAATAGATTATATAATCTACCCATCAATTTATTACACAATTACGAAAACGAGATCTTTCATTAAAATTTTACCTGAACGCTCATCACTTATTCTTTTGTTTTCCTCTCCTTCAGAGTTTGAGTTGGCCGCCAAAAAAAAAGCAATTTATTGCAACGAGGAAAAAGGAAAAATATTACTAAACCCTATCTACTCCAATTAATTCTTGCACATGGATCAAGTGATATAGGCTAATAATTAAATTATGAATTTGTCCCATTAAATACCAACTAAAATAAATTATTTAAAATTACTCATAAATTAATAACCATTGTTAAGCAAATAGTTCAAAATTCCCAAACCAACATCACCGACTGATCAAGAAATTACTCGGGGCAACTATCGAGAGGAGTAATATAATAACATTATGAAAATTTCAAAAAATGACATTCTGGGTCATTACAATTAAGATTATGCCATTATTGAAGAAGCTTGGCCTCAGGAAGGAGAGTTTATTGTGCCCATATATATGGTGAGGTGAAAGATAATTAGGAAGGCCATGGATGATTCAAGTCAAAGTGAGAACCTCTTCCATTCCAAGTGCATTTTCAAGGATAATGTTTGTTCCTTGATCATTGCTAGTGGGAGTTGGGCAAATATTTCTAGCAGCGCTTTAGTTGAATTCTTGAATCTTCCTACCACAAAGCATGCTACACCTTACAAGTGTAACACCCCAAACTTAAATAGAGGGTTTAACATGCTAGAGCATCAAGGTGTCACCCACGAGGGCCATCCACGCCCCGTGGTTGGAGCCACGCTCCGTGGGAAACCTCATGGATGAGCACCCTAGAGAAACTGCCCAAGAAAAACTACATAAGGCAGTAACCACGACTGGACCTATACCCCGTGGATGGTTCCATGCCTCGTGGTAGGGGTCCGTGGATCCAAGCCCTTGTTTCCAAACTGTAGGACCCAAACCACGGTTGACCATCATGAACCGTGGGTCAACCCATGACCCATCAGTGTGGTCTCGTGGATGGGACAAAATGGGGCAATTGGGCGGTTAGGTGTAGGGGTACTTTGGGGTTTTACAGTTTTAATTAGGATTAAGTGGTGTCGTTTTATCCTAATCTAGACCACCTATATAATGCTTTAGATCCCTAAATTAATTCATTGTAAGTCATTACTTCAAGATACCAAAAAAGCCCAATTCTCTCTCAGATATTCTCTCTCTAGGAAGAAGAAAAAGAAGAGGAAGCATCATGCCAAGTGTCCAATGTTCCAAGATTTGTGGGCTTTGTAATCAAGGTATGGTGACTTATTTATCCATGGAATCCTTTCATCCATGGAGCCCCATGTTTTCTCCAATTTAGAAGAAGAATTCCCCAAGTCAAACTAGGGTTTCAATAGAGTCAATTATGATTGTTCATGGTTGTTTAAGATGGAATTGCATTATTTTATTATGTTTATAAATGTGTCCATGATTAACCTATGAATCTAAGGTAAATTTGATATAGTTGGGCTTTATGCCATGAAAGGGGAAATTGAGGATTTAGATGTGATCTTCTAGGATTGATGAATTACATTATAGGTTGCTTACGAGTAAAGCTTGTAGACATGAATTGAATTAGACTAAAGTACTTATGATGAATCATGATTAGAATTGCTTAAGAATGAAGCATGTGATTAGAATGTTTTGAGATTAGGGCATGAATGATGAATGATAATTGTTAGGGCTTTTAGAGTAACGCTAATATGATGAGTTATAACTAGTAGGGCTTGAGAGTAAAGCTTATGTTTGTTGACTTGTATATGGTATTGTTGTGGAAGGAATTCACCCACATGACCTATATTATGAAGGTATGAGATTATGCATGTTTTTATAGAATTGATGTAAATGATTTAGGAACACTTTGAGAGTGAAGTGTTAATGACTATGATATTTTTGTTGTTGTATTGATTGAAAGTCTATTCTCATGAAAACATAATGAACATGATGTGAAAGGTTTTCTCACATAGAATGATTCTAGGTTGAAAGGCTTGCTCACCTAAAATGAATCTAAGCCAAAGGACTATAAAATGACATGAGGCTTGAGGTGATTCCCTAAGGCCTTCATATGAGTAGGATGTGAGGTGAGTTCCCATTATTTACTTCTGCTCAGTATTTGGTGAACTCAAACTTTACAAATTGAGAGCTTTACAATTGAGAGAGAAAAGTAGAGAGCGAAGGGTTTCTAAGCTTATCCTTATGAAATGAAAAACAAACTTATTTATAGAAGAAAAAACATTTAGAATCTTTGTACAGTAATGTTGGGTCCTATATGTCCCCTTAACAGTGTATCTATTGTGGATCAACAGTGTATCTACTATTGATGATGGCTTTTTACTGTAGAGATTTCCTTACAGTTTGTCTTTTTCCTTTAATTTTCGGAGGAAATCCTTCACCTTTCTCAGAGTATCTTCTGACGTAGTTACTTCAACAGGTTGAGCTTCTTGGATATCATCGGTAGCGTCTTCGCTTGTTTCACTTCTCATAGAAGTATCTGATTTTTCATATTGGGTGATGTTCAGAAGCAAACTTCTCTTGACTTCTTCTAAATAGCTATTGATCATTCTTCTTTATCTCCATCTTGAATGGAGATTTTTCTGGCAATATGCTTGATCAAGCTATCAACAATTATTCCCTTTTGAGGAGTAATACCATATTCTTGGATCCATTTTGCAATAAGATCCAGCAGTTCTTACCCATATAACGTTTTTGTTTTGGGATTCTTTTTCATTAATTTATCCTTTTGTGGCCCATGCAAGTCATAATAATAATAACATTTTTGTATGTGATGTCTTGCCAAGATCAAGTGTTATAGATGTGGAAATTTCAAACACATAGCACCAAGTTGTAAGCTTGAAAAGCTGAAAACCTTAGAACTAGATGAAAGAGTTCATGATAAGATTTACAGTTTGTTATACACCTCTGGTTCGGAGTCCGATTATGATTCTGATTCAGGTTCTGAAGAAAATATTGATTTTGTTGATTTATCTGATAGTAATCAACATGATAAAATGAATACTTGCAATACCTGTCAAGGTGATATTTGTTCTTGCGAAAATGATGAATTTTATAAATTGCAATCTCAATTTGAAGATTTGAATGTCAATACTATTCCATCTGATAATGTGATAGATCTTTTGAAAGAAGTAACTGATAATGATCTTTGTGAAAAAATTATTCATTTAGCTGCTAAAAATAATGCTAATTCAAGCTCTTCGAAAAATTCAGAAAAACAAAAGAATGATTTTGAATTTGAATATGTTGCACCTTATTCATTGTCTAAGATTAATGAAAGACTTAATAAACAGACTACTCCTACAAGAGATTCGTCCTTTGATGATTTGAAAAATGAAATTGAAAATTTTTAAAATGAGATTAAATCTCTTATACAAAATCAAATGATTTGTGATCATAGACTTACTCAGATAGAAACTGTTAATAACAAAGGTAAAAATATTGTTGAAGAAAATACTCTTGCAAAACCTATAAATCTTGATCCTAGATAAGGTATGTTTTTAGAAATGATGCAAATACTTACTGCTCATAAATGGTATATTAAATGCACCATCTTGATTGATAATAGTTTTTCAATATGATTGATAGTGGAGTCGTTATTAGTTGTATTCAAGAAGGTCTTGTACCTAGTAAATATTTTGAAAAAATAACTCATATGGTTAAATCTACTTCTGGACATGCTTTAGATATAGAGTATAAATTACCTAATACACGTATTTGTCAAAATAAAATTTGCATTTCGCATTTCTTTTTCCTGGTTAAAAATCAGTTATACCCTCCAATTATACTTGGAACCCCATTATAAATGTTATTTATCCATTTACTAGCATAAATGCTAAAGGATTTACTGCTACTTCTGAAAATAGAAATATAAATTATACTTTTATCACTGACCCTATTTCTCGGGATATTAATACTTTGATTAATATGAAACAAAGGAATGTTGATTCTTTGCAACTAGAATTATTTAGTATAAATATATTTGATACTTTGAAATCCACCAAAATACAGGAAAAATGAAATTAATTTCTGAATAGATTGCTATTGATATTTATGCGGATCATCCTAGTGCTTTTAGGAATCGAAAAAAGCATATTGTTACTCTTCCATATGAAGATGAATTTTCTGAGAATGATATTCCTACAAAATCTCGTCCTTGTCAGATAAACACCTAATTGGTAGAATTCTGCAAAAAAGAAATTGATAATTTGTTACAAAAGGGTTTAATAAAACCTTCAAAATCACCTTAATCTTATACTGCATTTTATGTTAGTAATGTTGTTGAAAAGGAACGTGATGTTCCTAGATTAGTTATAAATTATAAACCTTTAAATAAATTCTTAAAATGGATAAGATATCATATCCCCAATAACAGAGATTTGCTTTCAAGATTATATGATGCTAATATATTTTTCAAATTTGATTTAAAATTGGGATATTGACAAATTCAGATATTTAAAGAGCATACTTATAGAACTGATTTTAATGTTCTATTTGGACAATATTAATGGAATGTCATGCCTTTTGGATTAAAAAATGCTACTTCTGAATTTTATAAAATAATGAATGATATTTGTAATCCTTATTTGAATTTTATAATTGTTTACATTGATGATATATTAGTATTCTCTAAAACATTTGAACACACATCAAGCATCTTGATACCTTTAAGAAAATTGTTATACAAAATGGTTTATTTATTTCCAAACCAAAAATGTGTTTGTTTCAAACAGAAGTTAGATTTTTAGGGCATAATATCTTTCAGGGTAAGAGTACTCTGATTCGACGATTTATTAATTTTGCATTCAAAATTTTCGATTGTTATTACTGACAGGACTCAGTTACAAAGATTTTTGGGAAGTTTAAACTATGTACTTCCATTCTATAAAAATATTTCTCGTGATTTAGCCCCTTTATATGATAGACTAAACAATGATTAGAAACAACCTTGGACTGAAAGTCACACTAGTCTTGTAAAAAATATTATGGAACGTGTTAAATCTCTTCCTTGTTTAACTCTTACTAATCCTGTATGGCAAAAGATTATTGAAACTGATGCTTCTAATATTGATTACGGAGGAATATTAAAACAGATTAATCCAAATGATAAAAGTGAATGTTTGATTAGATTTCACTCAGGAAAATGGACTGAAACCCAAAAAAAATATGCTACTATGGCTCATGAAATGCTAACAATAGTTAAATGTGTTTTAAGATTTCAAGATGATTTAGATAATCAAAAGTTTTTGATAAAAACTAATGCTCAATCTGTTAAATACATGTTTAAGAAAGATTTTAAACAGGATGCTTCAAAATTGGTATTTGCTGGGTGGCAGGCCCAGTTAACTCCTTTAGATTTCGAGATTCAATATAAAAAGGGACGTGATAACACTCTTCCGTATTTTCTGTCTCGAGAATATTTAAATTCATAATGAGTTTTATACATTTTTTATTAATGAAAAAACATTAATTACTATTTTAAAGGTAATTCCTCTTAATGAAGACCTACGGGAATTTATTATATGTAAAATTAGTAATGATATTATTAGAGAAGATTTATCTATACATGATTATGAAGAAAGTGTTGATATCGATAATGATAATTATTACAGTGATTATTATGATATATCTGAATAAAGCAAAGTGTTATGTTTGCAGGATGGACCCTCCTTGGATTACCAAGGGCAGAGGTAGGAGTAATAATACAAGGGGAAGATCATCCCCAGGATCGTCCTACGGATCCTCTTCTAACTCCCCAGTTATACAAATGGGAAGAATGAGTTTGATAAACTCAAAAGTCTCTCAAAGTGAGGCTTCATCTTCAGTACATCTGAAAGATATTCCAGAAAACATTCCGTTATACACACAATTCCAGCCATATTTGTCTCAAAAGCAAAGTGATACTTTTGCATCAATAGCTAAAGAAGATAATGATGATATCAAATCTTAAAAAAAGTTATCAAAAAAAAAAGAAATAATATTTCTTTTAGAAAACTCTAAAATTCAGAAAAAAGAAGAACCCTGGAAGATATTCTAGTGATACCTAATCAATGGATTATATTTTCCGGGTGAGTCAAACAAAACCCGATCTTATTATGAGACTATATTGATAAGCATTGGTAGTGTTCAATTTCAACATTTTTCAGGCTACAATACCAGTGAGAATGTTTACAGCTTCTCTAAAATGATAATTAAATAGATTATATCTATTGAAGATTGGATTATCTCCACCATGAAAGAAAGGCAGATCAGCCTAAACAAAATCTCTATGAGTTTCACCTACTGGACTATATTCAGGCTTTTGATAAAGTCCTCTTTTATAATAATGATAGACATAAACACACGTGGTTTATAAATATATGTGCAAAGATATTTGCAGGACCAATTCCTAATTGGTTTTTTAATTGGTGGTCATACCACGACCCAACTACCAAAATATTGCCTGATCCATTTCTTAAATTATATAAAGAATGGGTTAAAGTATCACCTGATCTAAATGAGTTAAACCATATTGATCATATCTTTTATATAGAAAAAATGGACCAAATTTATTTTTCATCGAATTCTCTATTCCTTGGATTCACAAATGGACCCCAGAAGTGGGATTCACCGAGGAATAGATTTCTTGTTTATACAGAATATTTTATAATAATTTTTGGGACAAATTAATGAAAAAAGATCCCAAAATAAAAATATTATATGGACAAGAAATGTTGGATCTTATTGCAAAAAAGGTCCAAGAATATTCTATTACTCCTCAAAAAGGAATAATTGCTAATAGCTCGGTCAGGCATATTGCCAGAAAAATATCCATTCAAGATGAAGATAAAGAAGAAATGATCTATAGCTATTTGGAAGAACTTAAGAGGAGTCTGCTCCTCAATATAAAAAAATCAGACACTTCTATGAGAAGTGAAACAAGCGATGTGTTACAGATGATATTCAAGAGGCTCAACCTAGTGAGTCAAAAAAGACTACATCAGAAGATACTTTGAGAAAAGCAGAAGATTTTCTCCGAAAATTAAAAGAAAAGGACAAACAGTGAAGTCGTCTCAACAGTAGAGCCATCATCAACTGTAGATACATTGTCGATCAACAGTAGATACACTGTTAAGGGAACATATGGGACCCACTGTATATATTTTTTTCTATATATAAGTTTGTTTTTCAGTTTGATAGATAGAAGTTTAGGAACCCCTCTCTCTACTTTCTCTCTTCAACTGTAAATCTCTCCCAACTTGTAAAGTTTTCATTTCACTGGATACTGACCGGATGTTAATAATATTTGTATAGTTTGCTCATAGGCCTTGCAGTCGGCCATCTCTACAAGGTAATATATTTTTCTGACTTCTTCTTTTAGTATTTCTCCGATTCAAGTCGTGAATATGTCCGGTTAGAAGATTCATATCTATGTCGGATAACTAACTTCTTTTTTATATTAACTATGAAAGATCTAGACTTTATCAAAATATAAATAAATTTATATATGGTTTCTTGATTTTGTTCCAAGATGGTGGTACAGTCAGATTCAATACTATTTTTATTGGGTTTGTCTTTGTGACTTCGTCTAGCCAGTCGTGGTACTAAGCCCGTTAAGGAGTTGAAAAAGGGCACCTATATCCGGTTAGAAATGCTATACACATGGGCTCAATAAAAATATGTATTATATCTTGATAGGCCACTTGCTTGGGTAAAAGGATAAATACTTCCATACAATCATCAAACTATATAAAAATTTGTATATATTTCGATTTGGATTTATTCCTTGAATTCGGATGCTAAACTTGATTGAAGCTGACCGCACGGATTACCGCCAGTCTTCATATTGAAAGGAGTCGAGATTGATAAGGAGTTGTTTAATGATTCTCGAACATGTACTTGTTTTGAGTGCCTATTTATTTTCTATCGGTATCTATGGATTGATCACAAGTCAAAATATGGTTAGAGCCCTTATGTGTCTTGAACTTATATTGAATGCAGTTAATATAAATTTTGTAACATTTTCTAATTTTTTTGATAATCATCAATTAAAGGGAGACAGTTTTTAATATAAATTTTGGCTATTGTTTCATCAATTTACCGTAATAGAAAATCAACTCGTATCAACCGATCAAATTTGTAGAATAATTAATATTAATCATCTAGATTCTAATATTAAGAAATCAATTTTAATTAGCATGTTTACTACGTAAAGTATGATCTTGTTTGCAAAACATAAGAAATCAAAGTATTTTTGCCTCTCTCATATCTCATAAACCAATCCAGAAAGGGATTGATTAGAAAATCATGATAACTCATTGATTCATATGGTATCTAAATATATGATTCATTTCTAAGTTTACTAGATCAAAAATTTATAACATTCAAAAATGTATAGACCCAATGTCACATTCAGTAAAGATTTATGATACGTGTATAGGATGTACTCAATGTGTCCGAGCCTGCCCCACTGATGTATTAGAAATGATACCTTGGGACGGTTGTAAGGCTAAACAAATTACTTCTGCTCCACGAACAGAGGACTGTGTTGGTTGTAAGAGATGTGAATCCGCATGTCCAACATATTTCTTGAGTGCCTAAGTTTATTTATGGCATGAAACAACTCGCAGTATGGGTCTAGCTTATTGATACGTTCGAGAAAACTCTACTTGAATCCATTTAATTTTTTGGTCCAAGTGTATCTTGTCTTTACTATGAATTATTTTCCTTGGTTAACAATAATTGTCGTTTTTTTTATATTTGCGGGATCTTTAATCATCTTTCTTCCCCATAAAGGAAATAGGGTAATTAGGTGGTATACGATATGTATATGTATTTTAGAACTCCTTCCAACAACTTATGCATTTTGTTATCATTTCCAATCGGATGATCCATAATCCAACTAGTAGAGGATTATAAATGGATTGATTTTTTTTATTTCCATTGGAGATTAGGAATAGATGGACTTTCTATAGGACCCATTTTATTAACAGAGGTTATCACTACTTTAGCGACTTTAGCGGCTTGGCCAGTTACTCAAGATTCTAGATTATTCCATTTTCTCATGTTAGCAATGTACAGTGGTCAAATTGGATCATTTTCGTCTCGGGACCTTTTACTTTTTTTCATCATGTGGGAGTTAGAATTAATTCTTGTTTATCTACTTCTAGCCATGTGGGGAGGAAAGAAACGTCTGTACTCAGCTACAAAATTTATTTTGTACACAGTGGGGGGTTTTGTTTTTCTCTTAATGGGAGTTTTGGGTG
>NW_026020814.1:52500-278296 GCF_900185275.1 Solanum verrucosum
ACAATCATTCTCAACGAGTCCATAAGAAGTGATCCCATTTTTTACATCGGGTACGGATAAAGACCAAAGATCTTGAGCGATCGATTCGGCAGAACAACTCAAAAGATAAAGAAGTATTGTTAATCTCTTCATGCTTGTTCCAAGCTTGAAGTACCATTTGTATGAATAAGAATCCCCTTCGGTACATGATTTCTTCTTCATATAGATAGATATAGGATCTATGGGGCAATAACTTAGAAGTACATTTTGTGCTACAGCCCTTCCTATCTAATAGAAAAGGATCCCATGATCCTGAACCGATCTTACCTGGGATCGTAAATCCCAAGTTTGTCTATGAAGAGAGGATCTAATTGTATTAGTGTCTATAATTGATTTCTTCTATGTAATACTAACCGATAGGACCTCATTCGGTAAGTGGTACAAGATCTCGTGCATTGGAACCCATGGTTATGGACCTGAATCCGTTAGTATGGAACATTTTCTTTTCCAAACGAAATCCCCTTATATATGAAAGAGTGAAAAAGTGCTTTCGTTGTTGTGGAATAAGAAGCCTTCGTATCTTAATGCACATATTTAATTTATTCAGAGCTATTAGAGCGGGATCCACTTTTTGGGGAATATGAGTCGAAGCAATAACAAGAATATTTCTAGTAGAACATCTTTCACAATCCCTAAAGAGATGGTTCACTAATAGACCGAGGGATAAGTCATTCGACGCATTCACATCCAGATCATGAATGTTTGGAATCCATATTATGCAAGGACATATTGCTTTTGCTAATTCGAATTGAAGGGTGATATAAAATCGGTCTATTTCCGGCATTATATCCACAAATAGCCCATTCATCCTAGTTAGTAGTTCCAACTCCATATCAAGGTCACAATCGATATCGTCACTAGCATCAAGATTGTCACTATCATCAATATCGATCTCATCAAGAAGAAAACCTTTAGACTTGTTATCCCAAACTTGTTTAGAAATACCGTAATGAAAGTAACATAGGAGTTTGTTGATAGGTATTTTGACCAAATAGGATCATCCAGTTCCTATAGAACCTATCACTAAAATACCCCTAGAGGGGGATAAGGCTAAGCAGAGCGAAAAGGGTTTTCCAGGAGATGGGAAATGAAAAATATTTTCCCCACACGAAGTTTGTGAATAAGTGATTGTCTGATAATGAGCAAGGAATATCCGTCTTTCTGCTAAACAGGATGGATTGAACTCATAATTCATTAGATATTTTTTATGAATGTCAACTAAGTATCGTAAGTAAATTGCTCCTGGTTGTTCAATCATTTGATAACTAGAGTCATTCTTTGATAAATGATCACTATGAGTCAAACTCAATAGAATTTGATCAATCCTATTTCTGTCGTTAAGGTGGAGAACTGAACAAAGAATTCTCTTTCTTCATCATTAATCGAATCACTGTTAGCAACCTAGGATTCTATTTTTCTCATCAATCCAATCCCCGTTCACATTTTTTCTTTTTCTTATCAATGAATAGATCTCTTTACTTGTATGACTTAGATGTCTCGTATTTCTCAAAAAGTGATTCGATTGATGGGATTTGGTATGAGATTGATGATCACGATGAGATTGATATTCCAATCTTTCTTCTTAGAACGTATTGATTTGACCCCATAAGCGGGACCAAGCATGTTGCCGCTAGAGGCAGAACCTTGTATTTCTTCTAGAGAATCTCCTAATTGTTCCAGAGCAACTAGAAAGAGATTTTTTAACCAGAAAGAATTCGGTTTAGATGTAGGATACCTATCCAGAAGTTTTTGCAACTCAATCATAGATGATGGAATCATCAAAGATTTTACCTTTTCGAACCTTGTATGTAACTCACTAGAGGCCTGGAAAACAAAGATAAGATGTGTACCAACGAGATATCCAACAACAAGAAGAAGGAAAAGAATTGAATAGAGGAACTCCCGAGCATTTGGCGATCTCAGATGTGTCGATATCAATGGTGACTCATTATTTCGATGAATCATTTCTTTGGACAGAAAAATATTATCCAAACACTACTGAAGACACAATTTTTTCTGAAGAATTCGCCATGATATACCTGATCCATGCATAATATCAGAAAAAATGGATACAAATTTTTTACTGCTACTTAGTATTGGCAATAGGTCTGAAAAAGTATCTAAAAATATAAAATTTAGATATTTGTACCTTGTCTAAGTAAGGAACCATGGCATATCTGTTTGGAATAGATTCCATTTTGACAGAGTTGAAAAAGAACTATCTCGTTGAAAGGTTCTATACATTGCCCTTTCTCCCTTTCTCAACGCATTTCTTTAGACAAAGACTCCATTTTTCCACTTTTCAGATGATAAATCTTTCTCAGAACATGGAGTGTGAATCAAACCCATGTTTGCATTGAAATTGAGATATTGATGCAAGTTCTTCCCTTCTGAATCAGATAAATTCATATCTGAAAGAGGTTGACAATAAGTTCTTTCAAAATTGACTATTTTCCCCTCTGTTAGAGGAGTTCCAGAAATGTCTGCGATCGATTAAATAGCTCTACGAACGAATGAATCAGATCGACTTGGAAAATGGAAAGATTTGTACAAGTTATATGTTTCGTCACCACTTTGTGGAAAATCATTAGGTATGAATATGTTAGATATTTGTGACTCGATTGGTGAAATAGTATCTCTCCCCCAAAAAGCATGTTTTTTTTTTACTGACGCACAAAGAAAATATTTTGTTGCGAATGAACAAGATATTGAGAAATTTTCCATACGTAAAATCTCAATCATTGATACGGGCCTTTTCCACAGAAAAGGGGAATCTTGTGTTCCAATAAAAGCAGAAGTGATGTGGATTATTCAAGAATCGAAGTTGATTTGCTTTATAAAAAGAAGATATCAATGAACTTCTATGAAATGGTTTCACGGGATTCAGCCAATTGTCTTGATCGTGGAATCTCATTGAGAAATAGGAATCCGGGTTATCAAAGGATTTCATGCGATTATTTCTAGTATGGAATGAGTCAATCATCCACTTTGGTATCTTATTGAACAAAAATGGTCATATTGTTCCTCCATTGATCAAGAATTTCGATTTTTGGGAAGTATCATGTTCATCCAATAAGAAGGGTTTCAATTTTTTCAAATGAACAATTTGAAGACCTATTGTTTCTAACAACTGATTACAAAGTTGATCATTCGGACCTTTCATTCTCTTTCAATCAAAGAGTTATTTCAAAGATTCCCATGTTTGTAGTTCGAAAGGAAAAGGATCCCAGGAAATTTATTCGAACCTAATTCTTACTAAATTTTCTATTCCAATTAATGGCCTCTTCCTAGGTGATACTGAGGAGGGCCGGACTCTTTTTTTATTTGTTTCTCTCTTTACTGTTCAAAGAAGAAGTGGTTTTGTTAAGTGTATACGCACTTTGTATGAGAAAGAAAGGATATAAACATAGTGGTTGTCTAACGAGATACTATTTAGAATAAGATCGTCAGGTGAGTCACATATTGCGTAGTTACCGCTTTCGAACTTTTGAAATTGGATTTAGACTTTATCGACTTATTTCATATCATGGTTCAGGCATTAAAAATCAGTGAGGTATACTCTTCCTTTTCGATGCCCTTGGAACTACTGTCAATGGTTTACTTCTTGGGAATGTTAAAAAAAAGATTACTACGTGATTTTTTGAATATGCCTATATCATCGCTTTTGTTTCATTGATTTGATTCTCTCAATAGATACCGAGATTCATATTGGAAATCAAAAATATAGTAATTCAAACTATAAGACATAGGAGTAATTCAGATTGATCAGAACAAACAGATATAGCAAATAAATGAAATTGGATGCTACGTCAATCCCATATATGGAATTGATATTCGCATATGTCAAGATAATATTGTAGATTGATATATAGATCCATATCAAATGCAGCCTCTATCTTTATTTTATTTCACGGGGCAGCTTTATAACAAGAATCTAACTAATAAATAGTATGGTAGAAAGAAATAGATGAATCTTTCTACCATACTATCTATCTATTAGAATACTGCCGATTCTAGTCCACTCATTTCATTTAAGACATGAAATTGGAATCCTTTTCATTTTATTTCGTCAAATTTGGCTAAGAACTTATAAGTCAAGTTTCATTCAAATTAGTTAATAATTAATCGTTTTGACTTACTTTTTTTACATAAATGATAAGTAGAAAAGAGGTAGGAACTAGAATAAATAGTGCAGTAGCAATAAATGCAAGAATATTTACTTCCATAATCTCATCGGTTTTTTACTTCGCAATAACTCGGGATTTAATCCCATAGAGATGATAAATGTTTGGCCTGTAAATTCAATGAATGAATATTACCTCTCGATGATCTTGAATCAGATCAATATCATGAATAACAATATCTGAATTATCAAATAAATTCATCGTCGAGAATTGAATAGTATAACATAGGAAATTCTTTTATCCATACCGCCCCAAACTTGGATTGCTGACCTAACCCAAAATTCCTTTATTTATTTATCATTTTTTATTATTTGTTCTTTTATAGATATTCAACATATGCTCCTCTGTGATAACTGAATTCATAACTTATGGTTAACAAACAATACGAGCCGCCAGATACATCGGCAAAGGTTTCATGATTACCCTGTCCCACGCAAATCGTTTACCTGTAACTATTCAATACCCCTACGAAAAATTGATCACATCAGAACGTTTCCAGGGCCGAATACACTTTGAAATTGATAAATGCATTGCTTGTGAAGTATGTGTGCGTGTATGTCCTATAGATTTACCCTTTCAATATGATTGGTTGGCTATTCACTAAACCACAAATCAAGAGGATTATATGTAGTGGGTCAACTAAGGTCTAGGGTTCATCAAGGTTCTTTCAAAGAAAGGTAAGACTCAAAGAGTGTTCAAGAGAGTTTCACACGCTCATGGGTAGGCCACAAAAGAGGTATATGTCAAATTTGGCTCACACTCTTCAAAAGTTGCCTAAGATCATTTCAAGAGCACACCTTACTATATCAATCAGACTAACAGGGCAAATTCTAGGTTTATTCATGAAAGGTTCAAAGTAAGCTCATCACACAAGGCATCGATAATTAAGTCAAACAAGACTACACATTTTCGCTAGTGTGCAACGGTCATTACAAGAGAATCAATTCGATGAATAGCTAACCACAATGAGATGCAAAGATTTCACATATTGTCTATGCAACTTCATTTGGCCTCGTCACAGCCGTACATTCATGTTCATTCGATTGAGAGCACTATTCAAGTCATCGGATTGATTGGAATCAAGGCTTGAATTTGTACAAGAACAACTACTTTCAACACAAGAGGTGGCGAAAATTTTTGAATTTTTTTTTCGATTCTTCAGAAGGGTGTCAAAATTATTTTGCAATTTAAAATGAAAGGGAGCCATAAGCTCAAACATCCACGAAAAGCATATAAAAACACAATTTTAAAGCAGAACAACCCAAATATATACAACACACGAATCAGAAATAGCACACAAAAGGTGAGCCTCACCCCACCACAAATAAAAAAACATTTGTCCTCAAATGCAAATAGCACAGAATCCGAAAGGTAAGATAAAGAAAGACAAAGAAGGGATCCTGTCTAAGCAGTCGCTCCATCTGTCTGGGCGTCAGTGCCCGGAGTGACTTCCAGAAGGACCAGCTCCACTGGATCTAGCAGCAGCTGCTATGGAGGCCTGCACAGCAGCATCTATCATAATTTCTTCAGTCTCAGTTATGTCATCCTCTGCAGTTCCCTCAAACATCTCTTCGTCAGTCTCCTCCTTTGAGTCAAAATTGACTATATGTTTTGCTCTATCCCCATGTCCAGTGGTGGTCTGAGGTATCGCAGGCATGTCTGGAATCTCCATTGTTTCAAAGATCATGGACACATCGGTGGACTTCAGGTGGTTTACATCTTTTCGCAGCTCAGCAATGGCAGCTTTTAAAGCTGTCACCTCATCTGTGGCCCCTTGGTTTTGCTCACAGACTGCTATCCTAGCCGCTAAGGCATTGATGATAGTGCTCAGAGGTGTCACAACATCAGCTAGGGCAATCTGGATCATGCTTGGAACAGAGGCCTCTAGACTAGAAGCCCGACGTTCAGCAGAAAGGGCCAGCTGTCCCATCCGGAGTAGGGAAGCCTATGTGAGTGGAGGTCAGGGAACATCAGCAGCAGTAGTAGGTCTTGGATACCGTGCAACAACAGGAGAACCTGGAGTATCAACTGGATTCTTGAAGGTTAGGATGTTATATGTGAACCTCAGCACTTCTACTGGGAAGTGCTCCATTGGTTCACCATCTCCATCATGTATACTCATGATCCTGTCTCAACACACAAACAAGCTAGACAAAACTAAAATTAAGTAAGTATCACTATAACTAACAATAACAAAATTCAACTTAACTAAAAACTCTCAAGTAACACCACTCCCCGGCAGCGGCGCCATTTTGATGTTTACATAATCAATGACACAACTTCTGATGTAAGTGTCTATGATCGTGCAATAGTATAATAACCCAACCAAGGGTTGGGGTCATGTCCCAAGAGAGTGGTTTTGAGAATTAATAGAAAATAAAAAAATTTCTAACTAGTCGTAGCTAAAGACATTAACGACTAAAAACATTGTAAATTAAAAGGGTTGACACAAAAGTGTCAAATATCAAATCGGGATTTTGTCACAAATATAACAAAAACAGTAAAAATAACAAAGAAATCTATGAATGAAAGGGGATTCTTAGGATGTGACTGCAATATATATTGGTATAAATCGTTGGGTACATGCTTTTGATAGGAAATTTGCAAGATAATAGTGACTAGGCTAAGCTTTAGTTTCCATCTCGGGCAACTTACCCCGTTTCAAATGGGTTCCTCTCGAACACCCATTTGCCACATGAAGGCGAGCTTACGCCTTACCCCACTCACTCTCTCGAGCTTAGTGTTAGGATATGGTACTAAGGCTCATCCTCTCGGGCTGAACCTCATGTCGACCCACTCTTTAGGCCATCAGTCTAGAGGTCTTGGTTTCACGACCTCTCTCGAGTAAGACGAAAACACATGAGTGGTTTTATATTTGCAACTACAAACCCATTAAATTAAATCACAACCGCTAGGTGAAATCACCATTAAAATGCATCTAACCTATCAGCAAGCAAAACCCAACAATAATCTCAACACATATTTGCTAAATCACACCCCAAGAATCGGGGGTTTTTAGCCACACATCAAGAGATAGAAATTTATACCTAAATGAGCTTGCATTAAATGGGTATGAAGATTTAAGTCTTGTTACAGGCCAAGAGTGAAGAATCCGAGAGACCCAAGTCCAAATCCTTAGAGATGAAACCCTCTTCTTCTTCAAGTTTCAAAACCCTCTTAAACTCAAAGAAAAAGTACTAAAATTATATTAATTGTTTCACACTAAAAAATATTGTAATACTAAAATCTGATACTAAGTTATAACTCTCAACGAGTATTTATATTGTTCAAAAATTTGTGTTGCAGTGGGTCATTCGGCGACACTAGTTGGAATCGCCGATCAACTCGGCGATTCTCCCTTTTTCTGGTTCATCGCCTTTTGTGCTTTGCCTTCTGCATGTTTGTGTCCTGGATCATTGGGCAGTATATCCCTTCTTCATGGAACTGTTCGGCGACACTTCGACTGCTCCTTTCATCGCCTTTTTGATCCTCTTCCTTCAGGGCTTCGCATACTGGAACAAAGGGCGGAGTATGTCCCTTCGGCGACTCGCCAAGTGTGTTTGGCAAAGCTCAAGCTTCAGTTTATTTGTTCTTTTCAGACTTTTTGTTTCTTTTTGCACGTAAGTGTCCATGTTTTCACTCAAACTTCAAATACCTGAAACTTAAGAGTTTTCATCAAATATTGAGATAAAATAAGCATTTGAGGACACTATTTATATTAAAATAAAGCCCTAAATGAGTCCAATTTGTGGACTCATCATGGAACCTCCTGCATTTGTATCAACCTAAGCATGATATCTTTGATGTTCAACTTCATCCCTGTCTATTACTAATTCATTTTGCTGTGAGTTTGCCTCCTCCACTGGTGTGCTTTCTTTGTCTGTTGTGTTATGAGTAACCAAGTCATGTAATTCTTTGATAGGAGAACTTTGTTTGATTACCCCTGAATACATGACTACTGCATTAATATCTCTTACCATCCTAACATAGTGCAATTGTTTGCCAGGTGAGCAATCTGTAAGGATATTCATGTTCTCAACATCCTCAGAACTCAAAAGAGGGTCCTCCTCAAACTCCACCATATCTAAAACCACAGCACCATGTCCACCTAAACTGTTTGCATGTAAAATCTGATAGTCCTTGTGAACTACTCAAGTTTTATCTAATACCTCAGTTTTCTGGGAACATGTTTCGTTGTACTCATGTTGTTCCTCACTTACTACCTCCCCATGTATATCTTCATCAAGTAGGTCCCCATTATTATTTGTAACCTGCTCTGTATTTTGTAGGTCAGTATGAAGAACTAGAGCTTTATTTAAATCCTCAAACTCTTGAAAAGGCATCACATTGTTGGCCTTCATCTCCCCTGATTCATCTCCTTCATGCATGATTTCTGCATTTTTGTCCTTGGTGTTTACCATGTTATCTGCTTCACTGCTCTTAATGCCTTGATTACCTGCTGTAATTGTATTTTTGTAGAAGAAATTTGTAATCCATTCTTTGGTATTCATCTTTTCCCCCTCCCTTTTATGTTTTTCTCCATCATCCTACTCCTCATTAAGAGCAATAAATGAATTGTTGGTCGCAATAGCATCCTTCTCTATTTCCATGCCTACAGTAGTAACCTCCATATCTGTGTTTCTGGTGAATCTTCTGTTGGTCGGGTTCTACTGTTTTTTAGTGAACCTTAGTGATTTGATCATTTTTTTATCCTTTCCTCCCATATCTGGATGATGTTCTTGTTTTCTCAATTCAGGGTGGAGAATTCTACATTCTTCCTCATTGTGACGTTGTAATTTACACCTCCTACAATACTTGGGTAGCATGTCATACACTACTTTCACCTTTTCCACCCTTGACGAGGTTTTTTCTTCATTCTCACTCTCCAGTTCCACATATTTAGGCAGATCCCCTAATAATTCAAGTTGAACCTTGACCCTACAACAACTAGGTCTAGTTTTTTTTATAGTAGCCATATCTAATTGAATTGGTTTACCCACTGTTGATGCCAATGAGAAAATAGCTTCTCTCTCAAAAAAGATTAGGGAAAGATATTCATGCCATAGCCTGAGATGTTTCTTCATAAACTCTGAACTTCTTGTCATAAATCAAGGGTCTCATAGGATAGTAAAAACCTGCATTATCAGTGATGTAATAGGAGGGCTTGGACATTATATTCACAAAGTCTTCGAACAGTTCGAATCTCATCAAGACATGCCTATGTCTCAGCAGTCCTATTTGACATGCTTTTTTTATATTACATTGTTTAGGGATAGTTCGTCTCAACTCATCCAGCTCAGGCCATCCATATGAGAACTTTCCTATCACAGCATATTGAAGATTCTCCATAATGTTCATCCGTGTTACTTCTTCCTCCGTCCAAGTAACCCAAGGGATACAATAGTTAAACATAGGTTTCTTGAAAGGTCCTTTTTTTTATTCAAAAGAATTCAAGCTACTAAGTTTTAACAAAGCTGCATATTTTCCTTCCTTAAATCTGATTGTATCATCATTCTGCACTGCAGGCTCGTTAGGCAAATTATTAGGATCCTTATCGCTACAAAAGGGAGTTGTTAGACGGGTTTTATGAGTAAGGTTGGGGAAGTGATCATGAGACGTTAACGAGAGTGACTGACCAGTGGCCGGAATCGCCATTGTTGTTACTGAACAATTTTGGTTAGGGTTTGCATGAGTGAGAAGAGAGCGTTTTGTCAATAGCTCAATATCAAATACCAAAACATGAGGTGAAGGGTTTAAATTATCGACTTGATATATTTATATGAATAAAAAGGGGTTTTTCGGTGCTGAACTGGTAGTTGAGGGATTCATGGAAGTGGTAGTGTGGTAGGTTGTAGTGTGGTAGGTGAGTAATTTATTTTAAAGATTTTATTACAATATTATTTTGCTAAGTGTCTTAATCTTGATATTTGTGGTGCGGAATTCATGGTAAAATGTAATAATATTTATTGTAATATTCTTCCAATAGTTGTTTTAATCTGAGTATTTCATTAACATTATTTATGATATATTCTAGATATAACATATCTTGGGTTATTTGGTACATATATAAATTTTCCTCCATTAATTGTTCTAATAGTTTTATATCTTCCATAGATTTTGTCCAATATCGTAAATATTCGTAGTTCATTTTAATCTGAATTTATTTCTAAATCATGTCATTCTATTCTTTCGAGGTCTAAATCATGTAGGTCTATTTCATACCATTCTTGGTTTAATATATCTTCTGATTCGTTATCATTAAATATTTTTACCCATATTATTCTTCTTAATTCAATTATTTCTATATTTTTAAGTATATATAAATTAAAGTTTCGTAGTTTTTTATTATTTCATCATGCACATATGTAGTCATGTTCTTTATCATGCAGGTTTTTTATTTCAAATTATTTCTTCCTATCATATTCATAATTGATTATATTCATATTAGATCATTATGAACTAGATTATCTGTTTATCATGTTCTCCTGTCACTGCTAGTATCGTACTTTAGCGGATACTTCCTTCTTATCAGCGCCTCAACTTTGTTTACTCCCCTAAACGGCTTCCTCGCATACTGGTTTCAATATTAGGATGGCATAGTATAGAAGTTTTCTCCCTGTTTCCAATGTGCTAATAAACTAGAAATCATGATTCAAATAATTCTAATACATAATAACAAACATAAATTTATTCAATTATACATATGATATTCAGGAATATATGAAATTAGATCCGCATATTTTTTGAACAATATACCTTTGCTTCTTGCTTAGCCATGCTATCTGAAATATCTGATTGGATTTCAGATTTATCCATTAACTTTTAAGTATTTAGTATCTTGAGAGAGTGGTTTTTTATGAAAGCTCTTATTCTGTTAGGCGTTGCCTGCCTTTTCATTTACATATGCCTTCCTTTATATAGAAAGGAAGTTCTTACTTTACCATCCATCATACTACTACACGTACACCTACTACTTAATAATGTGCCTAATATATAATATAATATAGTATATCTACATTATGACACATCTACCTACTTTATGACACAATGACACACTTTATGACTTTTTACATATATAATACACCTATTTTATGACACACTTTCATGACTTTTTACATACTAACACTATTTACTTTTGCCATATGTCTTCTTTTTCTTCATCTTTATCTTCTCATCATCTTCTTATCTTATCTTTTAGGCTTCCGTCTTTATCTCTTATTCCAGCTAGACGTCTGGAATTATATTATCTTCTCCGTTGCATTTCGAACATATGTGGTCAGGATATTTGTGACCAATTAGCTTGCAATATCTGGTTAATATCTATGCCGATATAAATCCTACTTTTAGTGCTCGTGTTGTAGGTCGTTCTTCTGGCTTAAGTAATGATAAAATCCATCTTTGGACTTCATCCATATCTGCTTTCCTTAGCTCCCTTGAATTGGAATAAATCATTAACTAATCTCTTGCATAGTAGCTCCATATAGCGTTACCGTTTAAATAATTATTTGCTAGCTCTTCTATAATGGTTGATATACCAATTATTCTCTTATTGACATAAAAATTGGGTATCTCACTTGTTTGTATCTCTAGTTGTTGTTCAATATCTTTCGGTATTATCATATCTTTTGTTAGTCCTATATTTACCACTTGTATCGGAGATTTTATTTCCTCGTATAATATCTCTGTTTTTGCCGTATAAAATTTTACATAGAATAAATTTCCCTTAGTAACTCTCTTATATGTAATAAATGTTTTATGAAGTTCCGGTATTCCACTTAGTTCCTCTCCGTCATATGTATATATTGTATTTAATAGTCCATAGTTGTAACATGTCCTTACTAAGTTGGCGTTAGTTTTCGGTTGTGCAATCAGTTTATTATAACCTTGTAATTTTTGGGTTAAATAATCCTGGTTGGGTTCTTGGGCTGTAGTAGATCTGGGTTTAAGGTTTAAAAATGTTTGGATTTTATATATGTTTTCTATATAGGTTCGCGTAATATGGTTATATATTCTTTTGTCATGGTGTAGGCTATCCGCATATGTAGAAGTTTGTGGTTCTATGGTTAATGTGTTTTTTGGTGTTAGCCTCGGGATAAATGGTTTTTCAAATAACTAGTTTAAGTTTGAATTCTTATGTTTTTCACTAACTCGTTGGCTTGTACCTGCAGCTGTATTTAAACAAACGTTATGGATTTTTAGATATTTCCCAACGTCACCTTTTAGCTTTGGATTTTTTCTGTCTTCCGATCGACATAGCTCCGCATTTTTATAGTCATGCTGCTGACTTATACTAGCTTTAGACTTCAGATTATCTTCATTAGTCTTTAGCTTTTGTATCTCGTTGTCCATACTATCCACTTTTGTACAAAGTGTAGTAATGGCTTTGAGTATCTTTTCAATTGTATCTTCTTCCTCAGTCTCAGTCTTAGTAGCTTTATCGTGATAGGTAATCTGCAATAACATTCTTATCAGTTTCTATTACTTCAATTGTAAATGTAAAATTTAATATATTTAATATCAATCTCCTTATTTCTTTTGTTGTTACCGAATCTTGTATTTTTCTTGTTAGCCACCATTTTACTTGTGTATTATCTGTTCTTATAATGAATTCGTTATATACAATATATGGTTCAAATGATAATAAACATTTATATACCGAATATAATTTTGTCCTATTTATTTCCCATCTTATTTCTGCATTAGTAAATGTTCCTGAATAATATCTACAATGATGTGCTATTTTTTCTTCTCCATACCTGTATTTTAATACTCCTCCATAACTTTTTTCACTGGCATCTGATTCTACTATATAAGTAAATTTTTTATTTTCATCCGGAAAATATAGTTTAGGTAGGTTCTTACATAATAATTTTACTTTTTGTATTTGTGTTTGGTCCTTTTTATCAAACTAGTATTCTATGCCTTTCTTTAATTTTTGTTGTAATGGTTTTGAATTCTCTGCTAATTTTGGTATGTATTATCTTAATTGATTTACTAGTCCTAAGAATGATTGTAATTTCTTTTTTGTGTCTATTCATTTGAGTTAATTATTTTTGTACTATATGTGTTTGCATATTTATTCCGATTTTATCTATCTGTATTCCTAGGAATTCTATTTGGCTTTTCATTATGTCTGCTTTCTTTTTACTTAAGCTTATGCCCGAATATTCTATGATATGTATGAATTTTTCTAATAATCTTATGTGTTAATATAATAATATATCATCAATATATACTACATAATTTTTTAGTTGTTTAAAATAGTTGTCCATAAAATGTTGATATCTACCTGATGCATTTTTATATCCAAATGGTAGTACATTCCATTCATAAAATCATTGTGGTATTGTAAATGTCGTAAGTTTTTTAGATTCTTCTTCTATATCAATTTCATTTTAACTATAATCATTATTATCTATGACTGTAACTATCCTTTCAAAAGGATTTTTTTTTTTTTTTTTTTTTTTATATTTTTTGCTGTTATTTTATGTTTTGTTGTTAAAACATATAAGTTTTTACATCTAGATGTAAATATTTTACTTCCCGGGGCTAGTACTATTCCTGACATTTTCCAATATAATACTAATGATTTATCTATATTTCTGTCATTTATTGCTACTGAGTAGTTAGCACTTATTATAAATTTAAATTTTTGGTATATGAGGTTACCTTTTACTGCACTTATTATGTTTTTTTTCTATGGGTTGTATGATTCTATCATCCGCTAAGTATATTTCTATGGGTGTATCTATTCCTTCTCTAAAACAGGCTTTTATTAGTATTTCTATTCCTCCTAAATGTACATATTTAATTGGATTATTAGCCTTAGTATCTTGTATTTCTTTATTTATTATTCGTTTGTGTATTATTGATATTTTAGTCTTTCCTTTGGTGTATTTGCATTCTACGATATGTTCTCTTTGGCTTACTACATAATATTCTTCTTTTTGTTGTTTAAACTAGTTTTTATTGTTGGTATTTCGAATATTTTTTCTACGCTTAGGTCTAATTCTTTTCCTTTTATTTGTTCAAATATATTATTATCTAATATTATTTTTTGTTCTGCCGATTCTTCAACTTGATATTTTTCTTTAGTTATAATTTGCATATTTGTTTCAGTCACTGATAACGTATTCATTATCTGATTCTATTACTGGATTATTTTCCATTTCATTTTCCGATAATTCATATATACTGTCATTGCTTTCAAATTCATAATATATGTACTCTATCTGTGTATATTTTTCATCGTCTATTATTATTTATGATATTTGTTTTTTGTTTGGATTTTTAGGTAATTTACAATATCTAGCTATATGTCCTAATTTTTCACAATACATTCCGTTAGTTTTCTTTTTGGTCTTTTGGTTTTGTAGTTTTTTACATAGTATCTTCTTCTTGGTTTTTTATATTTATATTTCGATCTATATTTTTTGTTATATCTCTTTTTATAGTATTTGTCCATACAACCAAATTGGGGTGCCGTTTTGTTTTTGCAACATGCTAAGTTTTTTACTAGTATTTTTTCCATTTTTATTTCTTCTTTATGTTTTTCACATAGTTCTATAAACCATTGTTGTAAGAATTTTATTCTAGCTCCTAAGGTATCTGTTAATCCTGCTTCATTCCAGCTTTTTATTACTTTTGAATTAAAAGGTTCCGGTAATTTTGTAAAATATAATTTTCTTATTTCTTTACTTTGTCTATGGTATATGTTCCTTTATAATTGTATTTTCTAAATGCACATGTATATTCATCTATCTAACACATGTTACATATTGCTAATTTTGTCATTAGATTCTGGTTTATGATTTTTTCTTTATTTTGTTCTTCTACTTTTGTTGTCATACTACTAAATTCATTTCTTATAGCTATTTCGTATTTATATAATATTTTCATAGTCGTAGTAGCTATTCCACCATCAAATTTTTTATTACTTCTTAGAGTTTGTAAACTTCCATCTAATAAATTTTGTAGCCATAATTTTACTGTTACTATAAGTGTTCTTTCTATATATCCTGGTGTTTCTGTTATTACTGTTTTGTTATCTATTAATTGTTTTGATATATATCCCATCCATAATTGGATTGTTTTATTTATATCTGCTACACAGTCTAAATCTAAAAAATTATGTTGTTCAGTTATTGGTTTAGACATCCATTTTTTATTTAATCTTTTATCCCATATAGTTTTTTCTCTATCATATTGTCCATAGTTTTCATAATAATATTTTGGATTTAAATTTTTGGGTTTTTTTACTCCTGATGTGCTAGGTTTTTCATCCATGTCTACGTCTTCTGTATTTACTTCTAAATTCTTTGTACTATCTATGTTTGCTAAAAGTTCTGGTATTATCATATCTTTGAGGTACTCATTTTTGATGAAATTTGTGTTAGTTCACAGTTGATTCTTTTTTATGTTTGCTAAGATGGGAAAACCAAGAAGAAGATACTATGTAAAAAACTACAAAACCAAAAGACCATATAGACCAAAAAGAAAACTAACGGAATGTACTTGCTATAATTGTGAAAAATTAGGACATATAGCTAGAGATTGTAAATTACCTAAAAATCCAAAAGAAAAAACAAATATAAGAAATAATAATAGACGATGAAAAATATACGTAAATAGAGTACGTAGATTATGAATTAGAAAGTGAAGATAGTATATATGAATTATCAGAAAACGAAGAAAATAATCCAATAATAGAATCAGATAATGAATACAATATCAATGACTGAAATAGATATACAAATAATAACTAAAGAAATATATCAAGATGAAGAATCGGCAGAACAAAAAATAATATTTGATAATAATATATTTGAACAAATAAAAGGAAAAGAATTAGACCTAACCGTAGAAAAAATATTCGAAATACCAACAATAAGAAATTGGTTTAAACGACAAAAAGATGAATATTATGTAGTAAGTCAAAGAAAACATATCATAGATTGCAAATACACCAAAGGAAAGACTAAAATACCAATAATAAACAAACGAATAATAAATAAAGAAATACAAGATATTAAAGCTAAAAATCCAATTAAATATGTACATTTATAAGGAACAGAAATACTAATAAAAGCATGTTTTAGAGAAGGAATAGATACACCCATAGAAATATACTTAGCGGATGATAGAATTATGTGCAGTAAAAGGTAACCTCATATACCAAAAATTTAAATTTATAATAAGTGTTAACTACTCAGTAGCAATAAATAACAAAAACATAGATGATTCGCTAGTATTATATTGGAAAATGTCAGGGATAGAACTAGCCCCAGGAAGTAAAATATTTACAGCTAGATGTAAAAACTTATATGTTTTAACAACAAAACATAAAATAACAGCAAAAAATAAAATAAAAAAATAAAAATAGAAAATCATTTTGAAAGGATAGTTACAGTCATAGATAATAATGATTATAGTTATAATGATATTGATATAGAAGAAGATTTAGAAATAGTAAAAGAAAGACTAAGTACATCAAAAGGAATAAACAATGAAATATCCCAAATATCATCAAAAATGAGTACCTCAAGAATAATAGATAAAACCCCACAAAAATCAATGGAAGAAGAAATAAAACCACATCATTACTACATAACGGGAATAATGGAACAACGAAAATATAATATTAATAAATACAAGACTAGAAGAAAACTATATTACAAGAGAATTAGTGATGGAAGATGAAATAATAACTACTGAACAATTATGCCCCGAACTATCAAAGGAAATAATCATTGGAGGCATAGCAATAGTAATAAAATTTAAAATATATCAAAGAGATGAAAATATCACTTTAGGATAAAATGGCTAGAACAAGTAAAACCATATAATCTAGAAGACAAACAGTTAATAATAAATTATGAAAATAAAAGAGTAATAATAAAAAGGACTTTAGTATGATAAAAATATGAAAATATATATACTTGCAAAGATAATAATAGAGGGATATTACAACAGATATTATACATCAATGATAGATACGGGAGTAGAAGCTAATATATGTAAATACAATTGTTTACCAGAAGATAAGTGGGAAAAATTAAAAACACCAATAGTAGTAACAGGATTTAATAATGAAGGAAGCATGATCACATATAAGGCAAAAAATATAAAAATACAAATATAAGATAAGATATTAACTATAGAAGAAATATATAACTTTGAATTAACCACAAAACATATGCTATTAGGAATGCCATTTTTAGAAAAATTATACCCACATATAATAACGAAAACACACTAGTGATTCACAACACCGTGTAAACAAAAAATAGGAGCAAAATAGTAAATAACAAAAAGCGAAAAACGACAAAATGGATAAAAGGAAGTGAAAAAATTACACAAAAATTAGAAAATATAAAATAAGAAGACCCTAAGATAGAATTAATTATATTCTCTATAGATAAAGTAAAAATAATCCAATAAGTTAGAATTATTATATAGTGAAGATCCTTTACAAGGATGGGAAAAACATAAAACAAAAATAAAAATTGAGCTAATTGATAATAATAGTATAATAACCCAACAACCATTAAAATATAATTTTAATGATTTAATAGAATTTAAAATACATATAAATGAATTACTAGAAAAAGGATATATACAAGAAAGCAACAGCAAGCACACAAGCCCGACATTTATCGTAAATAAACATAGTAAACAAAAAAGAGGAAAAAGCAGAATGGTTATTGATTATAGAAATTTAAATGCAAAAAATAAAACATATAATTATTTGATACCAAATAAAATACTAAAGATAAGACAAATACAAGGATATAATTATTTTAGCAAATTTGATTGTAAATCAGGATTTTATCACTTAAAACTAGAAGGAGAATCTAAAAAACTAACAACATTCACTGTACCACAAGGATTCTATGAATGAAATGTATTACCATTTGGATATAAAAATGCACCAGGTAGATATCAACACTTTATGGATAACTACTTTAAACAATTAGAAAATTGTGTAGTATATATTGATGATATATTACTATATTCTTAAACCCAAGATGAACACATAAGATTATTAGAAAAATTCATACATATTATAGAATATTCATACATTAGTCTAAGTAAAAAGAAAGCAAACATAATGAAAAATCAAATAGAATTCCTAGGAATACATATAGATAAAAATGGAATAAAAATGCAAACACATATAGCACAAAAAATAATTAACTCAAATGAACAACTAGACAGAAAAAAGAAATTACAATCATTCTTAGGACTAGTAAATCAAGTAAGAAAATATATACCAATATTAGCAGAGAATTTAAAACCATTACAACAAAAATTAAAGAAAGATATAGAATACCAGTTTGATAAAAAGGACCAAACATAAATACAAAAAGTAAAATTATTATGTGAGAACCTACCTAAACTATATTTTCCGGATGAAAATAAAAAATTTACTTATATAGTAGAATTAGATGTCAGTGAAAAAAGTTATGGAGGAGTATTAACATACAGGTATGGAGAAGAAAAAATAGAACATCATTGTACATATTATTCAGGAACATTTACTAATGCAGAAATAAGATGGGAAATAAATAGGAAAGAATTATATTCGGTATATAAATATTTATTACCATTTGAACTGTATATTGTATATAACAAATTTATTATAAGAACAGATAATACACAAGTAAAATGGTGGCTAACAAGAAAAATACAAGATTCGGTAACAACAAAAGAAATAAGGAGATTGATATTAAATATATTAAATTTTACATTTACAATTGAAGTAATAAAAACTGATAAGAATGTTATTGTAGATTACCTATCACGACAAAACTACTAAGACTGAGACTGAGGAAGAAGATACAATTGAAAGGATACTCAAAGTCATTACTACACTTTGTACAAAAGTGGATAGTATGGACAACGAGATACAAAAGCTAAAGACTAATGAAGATAATCTGAAGTCTAAAGCTAGTATAAGTCAACAACATGACTATAAAAATGCGGAGCTATGTCAATCGGAAGACAGAAAAAATCCAGAGCTAAAAGGTGACGTTGGTAAACACCTAAAAACTCATAACATTTGTTTAAATACAGTTGCAGGTACAAGCCAACGAGTTAGTGAAAAACATAAGAATTCAAACTTAAACCAGTTATTCGAAAAATCATTTACCCCGAGGCTAACACCTAAAAACACATTAATTATAGAACCACAAACTTCTACATATGCGGATAGCCTACACCATGACAAAAGAACATATAGCCATATTACGCGAACCTATATAGAAAATATATACAAAATCCAAACATTTTTAAACCTTAAACCCAGATCTACTACAACCCAAGAACCCAACCAGGATTATTTAACTCAATAATTACAAGGTTATAATAAACTGATTGCACATTTGAAAACTAACGCCAACCTAGTAAGGACATGTTACAACTATGGACTATTAAATACAGTATATACATATGACGGAGAGGAACTAAGTGGAATATCGGAACTACATAAAGCATTTATTACATATAACAGAGTTACTAAGGAAAATTTATTCTATGTAAAATTTTATACGGCAACAACAGAGATATTATACGAGGAAATAAAACCTCCAACACAAGTGGTAAAGATAGGACTAACAAAATATATGATAATACCGGAAGATATCGAACAACAACCAGAGATACAAAAAAGCGAGATACCCAGTTTTTATGTCAATAAGAGAATAATTGGTATATCAACCATTATACAAGAGCTAGTAAATAATTATTTAAACGGAAACACTATATGGAGCTACTATGCAAGAGATCACTTAATGATTTATTCCAATTCAAGGGAGCTAAGGAAATTAGATATGGATGAAGTCCATAGATGAATTTATCATTACTTAAGACAGAAGAACGCCCTACAACACGAGCACTAAAAATAGGATTTATTTCGGCAGAGTTATTAACCAGATATTACAAGCTAATTGGTCACAAATATCCTGACCACATATGTTCGAAATGCAACGGAGAAGATAATATAATTACAGACGTCCAGCTGGAATAAGAGATAAAGATGGAAGCCTAAAAGATAAGATAAGAAGATTATGAGAAGATAAAGATGAAGAAAAAGAAAGCATATGGCAAAAGTAAATAGTGTTAATATGTAAAAAGTCATGAAAGTGTGTCATAAAGTAGGTGTATTATATATGTTAAAAGTCATAAAGTGTGTCATTGTGTCATAAAGTAGGCAGATGTGTCATAATGTAGATATAATATATTATATTATATATTAGGCACATTATTAAATAGTAGGTGTACGTGTAGTATTAAGAAGGATTGTAAAGTAAGAACTTCATTTCTATATAAAGAAAGGTGTATGCAAATGAAAAGGCAGGCAATGCCTAATATATAAAACTCTCTCAACTAAAAACTAATATTTTAAAAGATAATGGAGCAACAATCTGAAATCAAATCAGATATTTCAGATAGCATGAATAAGCAAGAGGCAAAGGTATATTGTTTAAAAAATATGTGGAACTAATTTCATATATTCCTGAATATCATATATATGATTGAATAAATTTATGTTAGTTATTATGTATTAGAATTATTTGAATCATGATTTCTAGTTTATTAGCACACTGGAAACATGGAGAAAACTTCTATACTATGCCATCCTAATGTTGAAACCGGTAGGCAAGGAAGCCGTTTAGGGGAGTAAACAAAGTTGAGGCGCTGATAAGAAAGAAGTATCCACTAAAGTACGATGCTAGTAGTGATAGGAGAACATAATAAATAGATAATCTAGTTCATAATGATCTAATATGAATTTAATCAATTATGAATATGATAGGAAGGAATAATTTAAAATAAAAAATCTGCATAACAACGAACATGACCACATACATGCATAATGAAATGATAAAACATTACGAAACTTTAATCCTATATATACTTAAAAATATAGAAATAATTGAATTAAGAAGAATAATATGGGAAAAAATAATTGAAGATAACGAATCAGAAGATAAATTGAACCAAGAATGGTATGAAATAGACCTACATGATTTAGACCTTGAGAGAATAGAATGGTATGATTTAGAAATAAATTCAGATTAAAATGAACTACGAATATTTACAATATTGATAGAATCTATGGAAGATATAAAACTATTAGAACAATTAATGGAGGAAAATTTATATATGTACCAAAGAACCCAAGATATGTTATATCTAGAATATATCATAAATAATATTAATGAAATATTCAGATTAAAATAACTATCAGAAGAATATTACAATAAATATTATTATATTTTACCATGAATTTTGCCCCTAATATTAAAGAAATATCAAGATTAAGACACTTAGCAAAAGAATATTATAATAAAATCTTTAAAATAAATTATTCACCTACTACACTACCACCTTCCACACTACCACTTCCATGAATTCCTCAACTACCAATTTCGCATCGAAAAATGGTATCAGAGTCTGAAAAAGGCTATGTGTTGAGAATGATGATGCAAATTTCCTTAATGTAACCTTTATTGATTGATTGATGAAATGCCTGAAAGCATGAATGTGGACTTGAATTATGCAAATTGTTGTCTCTTCTATGTGATGTAATATTGCTTGTGTGCTTTGATCGTTGAACACCGCAATGGGACATATGATGAGTTATTATTCCGAGGTCTTTGCCAGCAAGTGTTATTATGTCTAGGTCTTTGCTGGCAAGTGTTATTATGCTGAGGTCTTTGTCGGCAAGTGTTATTATGCCAAGGTCTTTGCCGACGAGTGTTATCATGCCGACGTCTTTATCGGCTAGTACTGATCATTGTGGCTTGATACACTACTTGACGCTTATGCGTGACTTACTTGTGAATTCGAATTGACGTGCTTGGTATGTGTGACTTATTTGACTTGTTCGATTGTTGATTTGAAAAGCTTGAACTGTGAGTATTGGGCATGTGAGTAGTGTATTCTAGAATTGTTAGGTTGGGCTGATTTCTGTGCAAGTTGTAGTTTGAGGAGGTTCGGTTGGAGTGCAAGGGGTATTCAATTTCTAGCTAGTTGCTATGTTTAGCAGGTTCCTTGTTTGGTGTCGTGATGTTAGTACTCACCCTTGCTTCTACTCTGTGTAGGTTCCTAGCTCGGACCCGCGTGATCTCTTTCTTCTTCTATTAAACTCGAGGCTCGTCAATGAGTTGAAGAGGTAGCTGCTTGTCATTCGGTGGACCCTCTTTTTCCTTTCCTTACACTTTGTTCTATTTGAGAAACAAGCTTGAGACTTGTATTTATTTCTTAATTCTGCACTTATGTATGTCGTGGTTGTACACATGACAACTATATTTTGGGGGTTTTTAATAGGGAATAAATTTTCCGCTTTATCTTGTTCTTTTGTTTTTTTACTATTTTCCATTTTTCTTTCATTTTCGTTTGGTTGAGGCTAACTTGTCTTGGTGGGAAATGACAAGTGTCATCACGTCCATTTTTGGGACATGATACTTTGACTTTCCTCTTGTTTCCTCCTTCAACAATTTAATGCCACTTTCCTTGGCATTGTTGATAACTTGTTGTTGTGCAATTGGGTCCTTTTTTTTTCTTGGATCTCAATTCTTCAATAAATTTTTCCTCTAGAATTTATCTAGATTTTGCAATAGACCCTGCATTGACTCTAACATCTTAAAAAACCACTTTGGCTTCTCTGATTTTCGGCTTTGTTGTATATTCTACTCAACCCTCTCAATTTGGATCCTCTAAAGAAAACAACATACCTAAATTATATCAAAATTACACATTTCTATGATAATTTTATAGAAAATTGGTTTAAGTACAGACTTTAGAATTTTAAATGTATGTAAATTATTGAGGTTCAAATTCACTGGTGTAAGCTATTTCTATTTGCTGATTTTGTTTCTTTCTAGGGGTTCATTTGAAAAACACTATAACACTGCAGTACTACACTTTATTTCTTGTTTAGGGAATTCAAAATTAATATATCTACATAAATATAGAAAATTTAACTTATATATACAATGTAATTTTTTGCCGAACCCCCTCCCGCCCCCCTAGATCTGCCCCTGGTTTTGTCCCAACTTTCAAATTTGTCATAGGTGAAATGTTAGGCTTCTTTCTTTCTGTTATCTGGTTGAGGTTTCTTTCCATATATACATTGTGAATTTAATGTTATTTTGCTCTATCTTCCTTCATTTTTACGTGTTAGTATGAGACTGATTCAGTAGAAATAGGTTGAAGAAGTTGAGATTCCATCTTTCTTTACATTGAGCTCTTTTTATAAAGCTATCAATTCTATAAATAAAGCTGGCAGTCAATTAGAGTTCTATTTTTTGTATTTGATTCCTTACGCATTGATCTAATATTTTTTTCATAGGTAGGTGGTCATTTATGTAACCTAATTTGTTATAAGAAGTTAATCCTTTCGACTGCTAATTTAAGATTATTACCCTTTTGAATATACATTTCTGTCAGAAGTTTAGTCTAATTGAGAGATGACTTTGGGCTTGACATTTCATTTTTTGTGTTCTTTTTCGTCTGTGTTACTTCTTTGTAAATTTTGACAGAGCATAAAGTATTAGAGTTCCCCAAGAAGCATACTTGCTCGAAATGGATCAGCAAGGAAATGGACAACCACCAGGTGTTACTACCTCTACTCCAATGCTATATGGTGCTCCATACCATGCTAACCAAGTGGCAGGGCCCTCTCCTCCCATGTCAGCTGGTGCACAAATAGTTGGTCTTCCTGCATCGTCAGGTCAGATGACACAACATCAGCTTGCTTATCAGCACATCCACCAACAGCAGCAACAACTATTGCAGCAACAACTACAAAGTTTCTGGGGAAATCAATATCAAGAAATTGAGCACATTAATGATTTCAAGAATCATAGCCTGCCATTAGCAAGGATCAAGAAAATCATGAAGGTAGATGAAGATGTTAGAATGATATCAGCAGAAGCACCGGCTGTATCTGCTCGGGCTTGTGAGATGTTTATCCTTGAGTTGACACTCCGTGCATGGAACCACACTGAAGAGAATAAAAGGAGGACACTCCAGAAAAATGACATTGCAGCAGCGATAACAAGGACAGACATATTTGATTTCTTGGTTGACATTGTACCAAGAGAGGACTTGAAAGATGAAGTGCTTGCATCATCAATTCCTAGAGGAACCTCCCTGTTGGAGGCCCTCGGCACAATTATTATATGCCTATGCAATCTGCTCCACAAATTGGAGCTTCAGGGGTGTATATGGGGAAGCCTGCTGATCAAGCTCTTTATGGCCAGCATCCCCGTCCTTATATGGCTCAGCCAGTCTGGCCCCAGCAATAGCAACCTCCATCAGATTCTTAAGCATCTGGGGCATCAGATTAATGTGTAAGCAGTCTAATATTTTGCAACTGAGGTTACTCTTTCAGTTTTTCTAATTCACTATGTTTTGTTCCGCCTTCACTTTCCGTGCGTCTGTGTTCTATTGGTTTATTTTTCTAAAACTGGGCTTCCCTTCAATCATCTATGAAAGGTCCAGTTATTAGATGCATTTATCTTTCTGGTTCTGTGATATAATTATATTCTGGCACATCTCTGTTTAAATCCATTTTACAAGGATGGATTGGGGGGAAGCTTCCAGTAATACAATTGTTATTTGCAGTATGGGAAGATGGCCTTCATCAACCTCTTCCATGGTTCCATGGGGGCTTCAAGTTTTCTTTATTATGTGAAAGGTAGATTCAGGGGAAATATTTACTTGCACTTGGTGTTTACACCAAACAGTATCAACTTGCCACAGTTAAGTGTTTTAATAAACCCGCACTGGTGTTTATACCAAACAACATCTAACATACCATAGTTAGGTGTCTTAATCAAGTTACAATATGTACTAATTGTAACTAATAAAAGAGAGATGTTTATGTGCGAACACATGTCATGCATATATTGGGTGCAGACATGCAGTGCAGGTAAGTTTTACCATAGGTCCAGTGTGAAATTTTATCTCATCAAATGTTAATGTGGCAAGGATTTTGGAACATTATATGTTAGCTGGCTTATTTTGTTTATGATAATATTTGTCATCATTATTATTTCTCATCAGAAGCTCTCTTAGCTAACCTATATTTTTATCGTGATATTTGTTACAGTGGACACCAGATGGTAGTCTAAGATGCAAGTACTGGACGATACACTACCAGGATAGCAGATTGCATATTTGAATTCACAATAGGGACATATAGAGAACTAGTTCTTCGGTGTTTCCTACAGTAGCTTAATCATCATATGATGAGCTCAATGTATTGGTAACAAAATGACCCCCTTCTTATTTTTGTGTGTTTCCAGATATGTAGCGGTGTTGAATGTTTTTCTTATATTTTATGGTGGTGAGCTCTTATGGATTGAAAGTAAACCTAAGTCAAGTTTGCTTATGTGAATCTCCTTCCACCTCCCATCTCAACTTATCTCTTCCAGATGTCATCTGCTTTGTTTTAAATTACTGTCATGATTCATGTTGCTTGATTCTGCCATCTGAATGCCGTCATGGCTAGGGAAAGACAACATCGGGGGATGGGTGAATGGTTGTGTTTTAGACTGAAACCATCTTGATTATTTATAATGTTAAACATGCGGGTTATTAATGGTGATATAAATAACATATCAATCGACCTTTGGAGTCTTACCACACCCAAAGAAATATTCCTCAGAGTGTTTCTAGTTCTACACAAAGAGTCTCAAAGAAGAAGTTGTCGAAGCCACAAAGAACTTGTTACTATCAAGTTTTATCAATTCAATTCTTTAGTTTGTAATAATTAGCTTCTTGGCATGGTTCTAAGACATGATATTGCTTACTTTATTTCAGATTGTAGTATGTGTTGTCTTGTTTATTGTAATGGACTTCATTGACTAGGATAGGATTGTGAAGATTAATAGGATAAAGAAAAACACTGTTTGGAACAGTTTGTGTAAGTGTTGCATGGACGGTTGTAAACCTATTTTGGAGTTGGACTCTGAGTTTAGTGGAAGATGCAAGGTGGGTCGTGGTTTTGACTCTATAAATATACCAAGGAGTTTTCCACATGAAATTTTTATGTTGATTTATTTTTCACAATTTTCTTTTACATAGTATTGACACCCAATTTTTACTTTTCTTCTATATTTGGAATATTATTTCCTTAGAGGAAAAGTCTGGACGCTCTATAAATTAAACCCATCTTCTCATACAAAGAATACAAAAAAAATCACAATTTAGACGTTTAAGAATTTTATTCATGGGGAGAATTCTCTCTACAGTTTTTATGATTTTTATTAGTATTATAATATGTAGGTTGTTTGGACAAATCATAATAATATCATTTTAGTATATATATATATATATATTTTCATTTAATTTATCACCATCATAATTTGTAATTGTAAACGCCTTGATTCTTCCGAACGAAACAAGCCCTCTACAATTTACTCTAATTAATTTTTGAGCTACTTCAACTCAAACAATTTGAAATAGTTATTTTATAAAATTAAAAAAATACCTAAAATCAATTTCAAGATAATTTTGTCATATTCTAGTGCATATATATTTCTATAAACATATAATATATATAAATTTATATAGTTTCCACTTATTATTCATATTTGGAAATTAGTTTGTCAAAAATAGTGTTTAGATTAAGTACGCAAAACATTAGTTACTTTGATATAATTAGTGTTTTTCTTTTGAAATAATCAGTGTATGTCTTAACAATTATTTTACATTGTTCATGTTAAACAACTCAATAATTAAATAATATCGAGTTGTCTCATTTGATTTTGGACAAATTCAATCCCAAATTAATTAAAGGGAAAGGGAAAATGGTCTGATATATCCCTCAACTTTGTCATTTAGAGCTGATATACCTCTCATTATAAAAATGGCTCATATATACCCCTACTGTTATACAAATGGCTCACATATACCCTTTTCCTCTAATGGAAGTGAAAATTTAATTTTAGTTTAATTTTTTTAATTATTTTTTAAAAATATAATCCCATATGGATATATTTAATTATCCTCCTCAAACATATATTATTTTTTTAACCTTTTTTTGTTTCAATAATTAATTTAGATTTATTATTTTGATGGTCAAATTTATTTAAGTTCTGCTAATATTCTTGTAAAATTTATTATAGATGACCCAATTTTTTCTTCAAATACAAAAATTAAATTACAATATATCCAAAAAAAATAGTTTTAAATTATAATATAGCCACAAAAAATAGCTTTAATTTTTTTTTGTTTTATGAAAGAAACAATAAAATAAGAATAAAAAACTCAAATAATGATAATCAAAAAGTCAAAAAATAATTTATGTCCGAAAAAATTTAAAATATACCTTAAAATTTGCTAGAAAAATCATATATACCCCTAAATTATTTTTAAAAAAATAAAAGTCAAAAATATAAACTTAAAACTAATTTTTTTCACTTATGTTAAAAGAAGGATATATGTGAGCTCATTTTGTAACGGTAGGGGTATATGTGAGCCGTTTGTATAACGGTAAGGGTATATATGAGCCACTTTCATAACGAGGGCATATCAGCTCCAAATGGCAAAGTTGAGGGGTATATCAGGCCATTTTCCCTTAATTAAATTTGACCATATTCTGAATTCAACGGACTAAAATTATAATTCAATTGGCTAGCTCCTAATATCAATTTTAACTGTAACACCCCGTATTACGCATAATCTATTTCTATTCATATGATACTTGACAAGCCTTATCGTATAGGTGAGGGATTATGTTTCTTATATGATTAGTGTTGGTTTAAACTAGCTTAGAAGGTGATGCGATGCCCTGCATGTTTCAGCATGCATACTCCAAGTTAACCCTGACGTAAGTATTTAAACTCGAGATAGTAAGGTGATAACTGAGTTTAAAGTTCAAATTTAAGTGCTAAGCTAAGATAAAATGAATTTATATTTAGAGAATGGATTAAAATAAGTGAGTTTCTTGGTTGACTTAACAAAGCTAGTAGGTGACAAGTAGGTGCATCACCTACTTAGAATTATTGATTAGCTTAAATGACCAAGTAGGTGCATCACCTACTAAGATTCTTTTGAACATATTGGGTCAAGTACACTACCACCTACTTGCACTAATTCTGGCCCAACTTGAGTAGAAGAATAAGGGATAAAATGGACAGCCAAGGCCCAATAACCTTAAGACCAAAAAGACCCATGTGAAAAGTCCAAGTAGGTGGATCACCTACTTGATAAATTATGGCCCAAACTGAAGGATAAAGTAGGCCAAAGGAGGTCCCTTTAAAAGGGATTGATATCAACTATTTTCAACCATTTAAACTTTGTAAAACAATATGATTTTTAAAGTTTTATCTCTTCTCTCTCTTGGCTTCATATAGCACCCATAAAATTCCTTCTAGGGTTCTTGAAGAAACCTTCATATTTTCAAACCAAGGTAAGAAAAACACTTATGGATTTAGCTTAATCCACCCATAGAAGACTAAGAAAACTTGTTATTCATGCTTAATTATAAGTACAAGACAGAAGTTCCCACAAGCTACTCCTCATTTTTCTTCTTGGTTATTAAGAAACTTTTCTCTTCTTCTTTGGTTTAAGTGTGAAGGGAAGTTGAAATTCTAGAAGAGTTCAAGTTGTAAGGAGAAGTTGCAGAAATTGAGGTAAGGTGACTGCTCCATTTTTTCATCCTTATGTATGAGTTTGAGTGAGGAATTATGGGTGTGTTGTCATTAAGAACTCAAGGGGTGGTAAGTTCAATAGTTTGTTGTATGATAAAGAAAATTTGGGACTATTTTATATGTATTGTTGTTGGGGCAGCTTGGGTAATCTTGGGAAAGGATATATAAGGTATGTATGGGACAGAGAAGAAGGGTGTGGTGATACACATTTGTTTAAGGGTTGTATGGGCTCATTGTCCGTCAAAGTTAGCTACTGTTTTATGAGGCCCACAGTGTGATAGCTGCTAATTTTAGTTTATCATGACTTATTGTAGATTAACACCTAAAAGGGGCAGCTGGATTGAGATAGTTGTATGGGTCAGAGAATAAGGTATGTAAGACTATTCGATTCCATATTCCTTGACATGAAATCTGATATTTGCGATTATTATAAAAAAAGTGACTTTCATAAGTTTTATCCCTAGTAAGGGAAACATAGTGGCAGCATACGATCTCCAAATAGCTAACAATATTTTTGTCCATCTTTCGAGTGTGTCAAATTACTTCATTATATGTTCATTACTCTACATTTGTGTAATTATTATACTCCTATGTGCTAGTATAGAAATGGTTTTGTAACAGTAAGCTTGGTGAATTCTCGTCTTAGTTAATTAAAGTCAATTGTGTCATTTAAGCTCATAAGTAATGTATTGATGTTACATAGCTCCTTATGTCATTGTTACTACCTTGAAGTTATTATTCTCATGTCATCTACTACTGATATGTAGTTCCAAATCTCAAAATTGATTATGACCACCAAAACAACAATCTCAAAAATTAAAGAAACTAAGTGAAGCAATCTGTATAATTATGGGTGGCATCCCAGGGGCAAATGTCTAGCATGGGTCGATTCCAATTGGTATAGAACAGTGGCAGCTTAGGGACGAAAGCCTAGCATGGGCCGATCCCAATTTATGTAACTATGAGGATAGCATCTCAGGGTTAAAATGCATGGCATGGGTCATCCCCTTCTACCTAGTCATTTGTATCACATACCTTACAAAGATTATAAAGTACAGAAAAGTAAAGAAAATAATGTAACATCCATGATCCACAAGAGTAAACAATGGTGGTCTTCTGTTGTGGTCTATTCACTTATATATTGATACTTGATTACAGTTGAGCCTTTGTTTTACATATGTTATTGCTTTACATATTCATTATATTTTTTTCGTACTGGCATCCCTCGTGGTAAACGCTGCATTTCATGTTGCAGGCACATGTACTCTAGCTAGTAGACCTCTTTAGTGGGAGCACATGTACTCAATTGCTATTGGTGAGGCTCCAAGTTGATTTGGGGCTTACCGAGTCTTTGGCACCTATTTTATTACTGTATGATAGTTAAGGGTAAGGTGGGGCCTTGTCCCACTCTAAACTAAGGTTTTATTTGCTTTAGAGGCATTGTAGACTGATGTATATAGTGCAGTTGTGTCCTATCTCTTAACAAGTTGTGGCCTTAACGACCAAGTCTTGTAACTAAGTTTGGGGTCTACTTATGTTGGTTCATATCGGTGCATCCTATATGAACGTGTCACAACTTTAAAATTGGCATAGTTATATGCATAGTAAGAAGATGTTATATGTTGGTTCTCTCGGGCCTTTAGGGCATCGGGTGCCAGTCCGTCTTAATGGGAATTGAGGCATGACATAAGTGGTATCAGATCAGGTTATCTTAGGGTGTCTACAAAGTCGTGTCTGTGTAGAGTCTTGCTTATGGATGTGTTGTGCACCACATTTATAAACAGGAGGCTACGAGACATATAGGAGTTGTCTTTTTTCTTTCATTTCTTAGATCACGCGATAGAGCCAGTGTTGTAGGTGATGATATCTAACTTCTAAATTGTTTTACTATAGCAAAGATGTACGAGAAGAAGTAAAAGTACAGGTAATCGAGTAGATGTGGTTGCCCAAGAAGGGACCAACCGACCACCACCTAGTCAAGGTGTTCAAAGGCTCAAGATGAGTCTCTATCACAGACTTCCCCGACGCCTCCATCTCCAGAAGATCTAAAGAGGGAAACTGAACCTAAAGAACCCCTTGTTAATGCTATAGAGCATGATTTAAAGAATGCGGTCCAATTATTGACTCACATAGTTACTGGCCAAGAGCAAGGGAAAGAGGGTTCGATTGCAGGTACTAGATGTGCAGACAGGGCTGTTAGTGTGTGGATACGTGATTTTCTTAATTTGGACCCTCCATCATTCACCGGGTCAAATCCTAATGAAGACCGACAAGACTTTATCGATCAAATTCAATGGACTTTGGGTATTATGCGTGTATCTGATAAAGAGGTAGTTTAACTAGCAATATATAGATTAAAGGGTGTGTCTATTTTGTGGTACGAAGCTCGGAAACAATCTAGGGGTACAAAGTGCACCTTCAATTATTTGGAAAGATTTTAAGAAGATGTTCCTTAACCATTATCTACCATTAGAGATTTGGCAGGCCCGTGCAGATCAGTTCTTATATCTCCACCAAGGGAATATGAGCGTGAGGGAGTATAGTCTCCAATTTAATTCCTTGTCCAGATACGTTCCTAATGTTGTAGCTACTATGGAGGATAGAGTTCATCGATACGTGGATAGATTAGATTTGTATCTGGTTAGAGGTTGTACCATTGCTTCATTGAATAAAAACATGGATATAGCAAGAATGCAAGCTTTTGCACAAAAGTTGGAGGATCAAAGATAAAGAAGAAGGACCCAAGAGTTGGAAAGAGGGCAGTCCAAGAGAGCCAAATCCACAGGGCAGTTTATGTCATCACAAGGTGAATTCAGGCCTCCGTTCTTTAATAGACTGCCTAGGCCATCATCTTCCTACTCTATAGCTAGTGCCCTACCTCAGTTTCAAGAGTCTAGGGTCAGTCAGTTTGTGCAAAGAGGTGAAAGCCAAGGATTAGGAATAGCGGGGAACCAAGAGCATGGAATTATGAGCCAATCAAGACCTCCTCGACAACCTTGTAAAAAATGTGGAAGAAATCATTTAGGTGCATGTCGGTTTGGGAAAAATGATTGTTTTTGGTGTGGTACACCGAGTTATATGATGAGAAATTGCCCTCATAGGAGCATGAGTGGTGTGACACAACCTACTAGATCAATTGCTACATCATCATCATCGACACCTTCTTTAGGTAGGGGACAGATGCCTACTGGTCGTGGTAGAGGAGCTAGGGAAGAAACTAATTCTAGTGAATTCAGAATCGCACATATGTTCTAGGGGATCGACAAAATTTAGACGCTTCGCCAGATGTGGTTACAAGTACATTGTCCATCTTTTCACATATTGTATATGCATTAATTGATCTGGGGTCTACATTATCATATGTTACTCCATTGATTGCTGGGAAGTTCAGAAAACACTAGAATTATTTGTGAAGCCATTTGAAGTGCCTATACCGATTGGTGAGTCTATTATAGCTAGAAGGGTTTATCGTAATTGCATTATAACTGTTTGTGATCTTGATACATTGACTGACCTTGTTGAGCTAGAAATGGTAGATTTTGATGTTAAAATGGGAATGGATTGATTAGCTTCTTGTTATTCCCCGATAGATTGCCAAACTAAGATGGTGCATTTCCAGTTTCCAAAAGAGGTAGTCCTCGAATGGGAAGGTAATATTGGGACACCAAGAGGTAAGTAATTTCTTATCTTAAGGCTAACACGATGATGTCCAAAGGATACATATGTCATCTAGTGATAGTGAAAAATATAGATGTATAGCCACCAACTCTCCAATCCATTGCAGTAGTGAATGAATTTCCCGATGTATTTTCTAAAGATCTTCCAGGTTTGCTTCCACAAGAAGTAGAGTTTGTATCAATGTGATTCCATATACTCAACCTATCTCTATCCCTCCATATAGAATGGCCCCGGTAGAATTATGAAAGTTGAAGGAGCAACTAAAAGACTTGCTAGAATAGGGATTCATAAGGCCTAGTATGTCCCCTTGGGGAGCACCAGGTTTATTTGTACGTAAGAAAGATGGCACGTTGAGAATGTGCATTGACTACTGACAGTTGAATAAGGTAACAATTAAGAACAAATATCCCTCCCTAGAATTGATGAGTTGTTTGATCAGTTACAAGGTGCTAAGCGTTTTTCAAAGATCGAATTGAGGTCGGGTTATCACTAAATGAGGATAAAAGGCAAAGATATACCCAAGACAGCTTTTCGAACACGGTATGGTCATTTTGAGTTTTTAGTCATGTCATTTGGGCTAACAAATGCACCAGCAGCTTTTATGGATTTGATGAATAGGGTGTTCAATCCATTTCTAGATGTGTTCGTGATAGTATTCATAGATGACATTTCGGTGTATTCAAGATTGAAAGAGGACCATGCTAATCATTTGCAATAGGTGTTACAAATTCTTTGTGATCGTAAGTTGTATGCAAAGTTTTTTAAATGTGAGTTTTGGTTGAAATCTGTGGCATTCATAAGTCATATTGTATTTGACGAAGGAATAAAGGTCGATGCTCAAAAGATAAAAGCGGTGAAGAATTGGCCAAGACCCTAAAACTCCTACGGAGGTTCGTAGTTTCCTGGGATTGACAGGTTATTATAGATGGTTCGTTGAAGGATTTTCTTCCATTTCTGCACCCTTAACAAAGCTCACACACAAAAAACACAAGTTCCAATAGAGTTATGCATGTGAAAGAAGCTTCCAAGAGCTGAAGAATAAATTAACTTCTACACCTGTATTGAAACTTCCAGAAGGAACAGAAGGGTATGCAGTGTATTGTGATGCTTTAAGAGTGGGCTTAGGATGTGTATTGATGCAGCACGGTAAAGTAATAGCTACTCCTCAAGGCAGTTGCGGCCACATGACAAAAATTATCCAACCCATGATTTAGAGTTAGCAGCAGTTGTATTTTCTGTAAAGATATGACACCACTACTTGTATGGAGTTCATGTTGACATATATACTGATCACAAGAGTTTGCGATATATCTTTAAGCAAAAGGACCTAAATTTGAGGCAGTAAAGATGGCTTGAGCTATTAAAAGATTATGACATTGAAATCTTGTATCATCCTGGGAAAACAAATTTAGTAGCTGATGCTTTAAGTCGTAAGACGATTGCAAGCACTTATGGGCTATCCACGAGAAGACAAGAGATAGCTAAAGATCTATACCAACTAGCTAGCTTGGGAGTTCGCCTTCTTGAATCTCCAAATGAAGGGGTTATTGTGCTAAATGCGGAAGAATCCTCATAAGTAGTGAAGTCAAAGAGAAGTAGTACACTGATCCTATTCTATTACAACTTAAGGAGAATGTAAAACATGGTATAACAGAGGTATTTGAGCTTACACAAGAGGGAGTACTTCGGTGTCAAAACAGATTGTGTGTACCTAATGTAGATGAACTAAGAAAGAGGATTATGATGGAAGAACATCATTCAAGATATTCTATCCATCTGGGGTCAACTAAAATGTATCATGACTTGAAATAAATGTAATGGTGGGGTGACATGAAGAAGAACATTGCGGAATTTTTGGCTCAATGTTCAAATTGTCAACAAGAAAAGGTAGAGCACCAAAAGCCCAGAGCAGTGTATAGAACTTCCAATTTGGAAATGGGCCATGATCAACATGAATTTTTTCAGTGGCTTGCCTCGCTTATTTCGGAAGTTTCATTCCATATGGGTAATAGTCGACAGACTTACCAAATCAGCACACTTCTTATTGGTGAAGACTACTTATACAATTGAAGAGTATGCAAGGTTGTATATTAAAGATATAGTTCGGCTACATGGAGTGCCAATATCTATAATATTTTATAAAGGATCTTAATTCACTGCAATTTTTTGGAAGTCATTTCAGAAGAGTTTGGGAACACAAGAGAATTTAAGTACAACCTTTCACCCTCAAACAGATGGTCAGGCAGAACATACAATTCAAACACTTGATGATAATATGATGAGAGCTTGTATATTAGGCTTCAGAGGTAGCTGAGATGATCATTTACTGCTGATCAAGTTTGCATAAAACAATAGCTACCATTCAAGTATCAAAATGGCACTTTATGAAGCTTTGTATGGGAGAAAATATAGATCACTAATCGGCTGGTTTGAAGCGGGTGAGACCGCCTTATTTGGGCCAGATCTTGTTCATCAAGCTATGGAAAAAGTTAAGGTGATAAAACAACTTCTAGCAATAGCTCAAAGTTAACACAAACCATATACAGGTGTTAGAAGAAGAGGACTAGAGTTTTCCATAGGGGATTGCATTTTCTTGAAGGTGTCTCCAATGAAAGGGGTAATGAGGTTTGGTAAAAAAAGTAAGTTGAGTACACATTATATAGGGTCATAGAAGATTATTTGAAGAGTTTTCCAAGTTGCATATGAGTTAGAGCTACCTCAAGAGCTTTCAATTGTAACGCCCCTCAAAATGAAGTAGGAAGAACTAGAGCTTCATATGTGTTTTGATGGAGTATAGTTGTCCCAAGTTGTGTTTAAAAGAGTTTCGTGAGTCAACGTCAAGGCACGTGCTAGACTCTATGTTAAAAAGGTGTTTTTAAATGATAGTTTAAGGAAGAGGCATGTGCCAAACCAAGGGGACAAGGCTTGCTCAACCTTGGCCAAACTACTGCCCTATGACCACAAACCACTTCATGGACAGTGGTCATGACTACGGCTCGTGAAAGTGGCCGTGAAGGTCACTTGGTGGCAAAGCTTGAAAGCCCATTTAGCCAAGCCACTGCCTCCAAGTTCACGAGCATCACCACGACTCGTGGTGTTGACCACGGATCGTGGGAGCTTCCATGAACTTGACTTGTCCTTGGAGGGCTTGGCAAGTGAGGGAGGCTCACTGCCTCAAGGACCACGGGCACCACCACGAGCCATGGTGCCCCTCACGACCCGTTTAGTTGGGCGTGGTCCCTGACGGGCTGCCTCAAGAGAAGGGTTTTTAAGTAAATTCGTTTTAATTGTTTATTATGTGGGGTTGATTTTAAATGATTTATATGATAAATATATAAGGTTTTAAGTCTTTTAACAAGTCATTTTACTCTCTTTTCCCAAATCAAATCCCAAAGTTCTTCTCTCTCAATATTTCTCTCTCAACTCAAGGAAGAAGGAGAAGTGGAACCTAGAGTTTTAGATTTCAAGCTTTCTTCATCAAATTTTCGTGGGATTCATCAAGTCTAAGGTATGGTGACCCTTGATCCTTGATTATCCTTTCTTTCAAGGAGTCTATTCAAAAGGGTTTCAAAAGTCTTCAAAGAACAAAAAGCCTAATTTCTATTCTAAGCATGGGTTCATTGATAAATTGTTTTCAAAAGCATTATATTGGTGAATTAAAGTAGAATTGATGATTTTATAAGAACTTTCTTCAAGAATCCATGTTTTCACTAAAACCCTAAATTTGCTATGAAGTGGGTCTATTTCTATAAATTCAAAGTTGATGGAATTATGTGTAAAGTGAATTGTATTGATATCTCTTGTGTTGTTTAAATGTTTATTTATGATTAATTGTTGATAATGGATGAATTAAGGGTGGTAAGCCTTATGGGTGAAGTATTGATGATTTTGGCTATGGCTTTGGATTATGGTAAGAAAGATTGAACCCTCTTTATGGAATTGATTGTTGTTGGTAGGTTGAACCCACCTTTGGTGGAAGTGTTATATCTTATTCTTGTGTGGTATTATTGGGAATTGAGGCCATGAAGGGCAATATATGAGTGTTATTATATTGTTGTATTTTTATACATATATGAGGCTATATGTAAAGTCCTATATGAAGCTATATGTAAAGTTTGTGTGAAGCTATAATGTGAAGATATTCTAATGGTATTAATGTGATAAGGTATAAAGTGTTATTATGCTAATGTGAAAGCATGTCTCTCTTGAAATGGTGATATGTGGTGATGATGGACTATGATGAGTTTTCATAAGATGATGTTGTAGATCATATGCTAGACTTGAGTATCTTGTCTTGTGTCATGGAAGCTTGATTATATATATGAATGTTTGGTTGGGCTATGACTTAGTAATGGAGCTCTTCCTATAAATGCTAAAAGAGGAATTCTAGGCCAAGATTTGAATTGGTAGACTTAAGCATAGTGCCTTTTTATGAGTCTAGCTTTCCTAAGAAAATGTATAACCTTGAAGGATGGGCCTTAGGGCGATGTTCCCTTCTTGAGTGAAATGATAGACTTAGAGATGGATGGAGCCGGAACGGCATGAAAATCCTTATCTAAGAAAGTCAAATGAGCTATCCTTATGAACCTAGATTGGCTATGACTAAGAAATGGGGCCTTTCTTGGGAAGAGGTACTAGGAGTTGGTTGAACTAGAAAAGGAGCCCTCTCTAGTACATATGTGATTGAATACTCTATGGAAACCAAGGCTAAGCACCGAGTGGATGTGGTTAGGATGGTGGCCTAGTTGAGCATGAGATTTGGCACAATGAACATCCTTTGACATCTCTTAAACCATGTGCCAACATGGGTTGCTTTTAGTTCTACCCTTGGCAAGTAGAACAACCTCCACGGAGTAGGATAGACTCCGAATTCCATACCTTGCTAGTGTGGTCTATGTCGGTTAAGGCCTATTTCCATCATGTGGGATGTGCACTCTAGTATTGGATAGGTTCTACAACGTGTAGGTAGTAGTATGGGATGCTATCTACACATGGCACGAGTAGGCTTAAAAGATGCTAAAGTGAGTTCCCTAAGCCTTAGGGCTATTATGTGATTGTCCCTTATATGCTTGTGTGTCTCTTAAATGGTTTTGATAAAGAATGTTGACTTAGTGTGTTATAATGTAATGATAAAACCCTTGTCTATGGTAACTCTTAGGAACACTTAGGTGTATATGAAGAGGTTGTATGGGCGGTCACTTCATTAGTCACTTAAGTGTGGCTTAGGGTGACTTGAGATAGAGGCTTAAATGGTAATGAAGGAATTACTTTACTATCTTGTTTAAGTATTGTGAACTTGAATTAATTGAGTTGTAAATGATGTGAATATGGTCTTAATTGTGAATGGTGACTTGAAATGTGGGTTTATGCTTATGGTTGTAAAGGTTTGTTAAAGAAGGTCTTAAAAGCATACATTCCTTGTAAATGTCCGTTGTGCATGTTTTCTTGCATGGTCATCATACTTAGTACTTATTGTACTAGCTCCATATTTCTCTATTGTTATAAGTGTAGGTGGTGGGAAGTGAGGAGATCTTTTGAGGAAGCTTGGGATATTGACTCTTCTCAAGAAGCTTGGTATGTCCTTATATATTCGAGGACATAGTTGTTATCTTTCTAGTATTTCCACTTAGACATTGTATAAGACTTATATTTTCTATTGATGTAAAGGGCCGTGTCCCTAAGATGTTCTATTCGTGTCTAAGATGGTACATGAGACTTAGAAATTCTACTTCTTTACATTCGAAAGACTTTATGAGTATTATGGATTTGTTTTAAAAAGTGTTCTTATCCTTTACGGTTTTTTTTATTACCGAATGCGATGAATGAATGCTAAGGCTTGTATAAGACCTCCGAGAGGTCGAATACGCATGTAACGGCTAGGGGGTGCTCCCGGGTCGTTACATCAACAATTCATTTGGTGTTTTATGTCTCAATGCTTCAAAAATGCGTAAGTGACCCATCTCGTATTACTCATACGAAAGATTTACAAGTTAGGGGAGATCTTACTTACAAAGAAGTATCCATTGCTATTCTGGATCGACAACTTAGAAAGTTAAGGAATAAAGAAAAAGCTTCTGCGAAAGTACTATGGAGAAACCAACAAGTAGAAGAAGGCACATGGGAAGCGGAGGAAGAAATGAAATTAATATCCTCATCTCTTCAAGACCAATGAGAAATATGAAAATGTTGAGTTGAGGCATTGACAAGTAAGTATAAGTTTATATGTATTATGGATTAATAGTAGTACGTAACATAGGCTTGAACTTGTTGGGCTGGAGAACCATGCTAACATTCAAGGATGAATTTTTTTAATGGGAGTGACGCCGGTGGAAAAGGCGGAGTTGGCCGCTTATCAACTTAAGGGTGTTGCACAAATTTGGTTCAACCAATGGAAAGAAGGGAGACCGAAAGATGGGGTCCTCTCAATTGGGAAAAGTTCAAAGTTGCTTTCCTTGATAGGTTCTTTCCCCTTGACATGAAGGAGGCAAAGGTGCTTGAGTTCATCAACCTTCATCAAGGAAGTATGAGTGTGAAGGAATATGCTTTGAAGTTCACTCTCGATATGCTCCTACAATGGTTGTCGATGCTAGGGTAAAGATGAGTAAATTTGTTTCGGGTGTGTCCGAAATGGTTGTTATAAGTGTCGTACCCCCATGCTTGTTAATGACATGAATATTTCTCGTCTCATAGTTCATGCTCAACAAATCTAAGAGGAGAAACTTAAGGAAAAGTCTAGGGATACGAAGAGGGCTAAAACTGGTGATGATAGTTTCTCACATGCAAGGTTCAATGGACATGGTCTTTCTAGGTTTTGACAAAGGTTTTATGGTCAAGGTTCCTCCAATTCTCCTTCTAGGTTCAACAAACATAGGGAGTCTAACCATAATCCTCAAGGAGGGAATGATAGTGGGCCTTTATTGCCTACTTGTACTAAATGTGGGAGGAAGCATGAGGGTAAATGTCTAGCGGGTTCCAATGCTTGTTTTTTTTTGTGATAAGATGGACCACAAGATAAGAGATTTTCCTTCAGTTGCTAAGAATGAAGAAGATAATCGTCGAAGGGCTCAACCTAATCCTTCATCCAGTCAAAGTGGTTTGGGTTCAAATGCTCCTAAGCAAAACAAATTTTATGCACTTCAGACTCGTGGTGCACAAGAGGTTTCTCCCAATGTGGTTACCAGTATGTTGAAAGTCTTTCAACTTGATGTTTATGTGTTACTTGACCCTGGTGCTACCATGTATTTTGTGACTCCATATGTGACTTTGAGGTTGATGTTCTTTCGGATGTGTTGTTAGATCATTTTTATATCCCTACTCCTGTTGGTGATTCTATTATGGCTAAGAGGGTCTACAGAAAGTGTATCATCTCCTTGTCCCATAGATTACTCTTGCTGATTTGGTAGAAATTGATATGCTAGATTTTGATGTCATCCTTGGTATGGATTGGTTGCATTCATGGTATGCTTCTATTGATTGTAAAACTCATGTAGTCAAGTTTCAGTTCTCGAATGAGCCTGTCCTAGAGTGGAAAAGGGGAATTTCTATGCCTAAGGGTCAGTTTGTCTCTTGTCTAAAAGCTAGAAAGATGGTTGCTAATGGTTGTATATACCATCTAGTTAGGGTGAGGGATGTGGATTCTGAAACCCCTACTCTTGAGTTGGTCCCCGTTGTTAACGAGTTTCTGGAAGTGTTCCTAGATGATCTACCTGGTATTCCTCCTGAAAGGGAAATAGACTTCGGTATTGACCTTTTCCTAGATACGCAACCTATCTCTATTCCTCCTTACCGAATTGCTATAACTAAAGGAGTCGAAAGAGCAATTGAAATATTTGTTGGATAAGGGTCACAACAAGAAATTTCATTTTTACGATCAATTCTTAACGAAGGGATACCAATTCGGTCGTTAGATGTGTATTAATAGAGTCACTATATTTCATGTCGTTAAAAATCAATTTTTCACTAAATATTAGGGACGGAATAATATCCGAATGTTAAAAAGATTAATATTCGTAGTTAATAATACTAAAAAATTGAAGGTACTAATTAAGTTAAATAATTTCTCTTTTTAATTTTTCAATATTTAATAATTTTCCTATTTATTTTGCTCAACCACACACGTCTCTTCGTGCACCTAGCCCCTCCCCTTCATGCAGAAAACAGACTAGATAGTTGATGTTCATATTTAAGATTTCACTTTCTGGTAAGAGTCTTAGAAAATTCATCAAGCACGTAGGAAGCACATCACTGATGCAGGCAGAGAAAATTCATCAAAGCTTAGAGGAAATTGGGCAAACATGCTTATTTCCCTTCTATTAGAATATAATCAGCAAAGAAGAGATACACAATTGCACGTCACTTAAAGGAAAATCAGTAGATTGAGATACGCACATCTCTCTATTCAAACTTATAAAGAGGTAATCTGGGTCTCTTTGGTTTGATGGCAAAATAACAAAATCAGTCTTCTCTTCTTACTGCTTGTTGTGACCTTGCTGCCATTGATATAATCGGACGCGATCTTGGAGTTTTCGGCTCTTCAAGGAAAAATTTTGTTATTATAACTATCAATTGCTTTGTGAAATGCTTGAATTTGACCTATTTTGTATTTTGCCCAATTCTGAATTTGCACTGTACGATTCCATCTCGATATTCTTTTGTGTTCGTGCACTTGAGTTTATTGGGGCTAACCATATGTGTTGTTTGTACTAATGTGAACTCCTGTTAGTATCTTTGATTGAAAATAAAACGAGTGGATATGCATCTCATTCTATAGAGAATAGACTGCAAGTAGAAGTTGGTGGAAACTAATGTATTCTTACTTGTATAGCGGTAGGAAATTGAAAGAAAAGTTATTGCCTAATCACTTAAACATAATATAATTATGAATATGTACTTGAATCTTGTCTAATCTTTACAGTCAAGTGTGTCACGAAATTGAAATAGAAATTTCCACATAAGTTCCATGAAACTATAAACTTGGTCTTAAATACTTTTATAAAGATTGCACCACAACCGTTAATGAACGATAATCTACTTATATTTGCACGCACATGGAGTAGCAAAGAAACATGAAACATTAGATTTGGTTTCATATGTAGTATTACAAGAATGAGGATTAAAAAGTACTATAATGTTATTAACATTCACCTGGATTAGATCCTTCTTTGTGTACTGCCCTTGTAATGTTGGATCTACCATTTCAACTAATTTTTCTTTATTTGTCAACCTTGGAAGAGCCTAAAATAATAGAGAAAACAGATTTAGGCATTGTTTCAATTAAACCCTTGAATCTTGTATAGGGAAAGAGTTTCGTTGTTGATATTAACTTTTATACACTGACAATATTATAAGTAACTGGTATACTATTAGGTTGAAGTAAGGCAGATAACGCTCTAGAACTGGTTAAAATATTAATTGGTACTAATGTTTATAGATGTGTAGTATTAGATACTGATCGATGAGATCAACACATGTTAGGAGGCTGCTTTGTATCAATCGGTACACTGCCTGTCAATAGCTCTAGAAGAACCACACCATTATTGTATACGTCTGATTTGTTGTTAGTTTGCCAGTTGATGCATACCTGTTTTAAGAAATGGAGTTGGCTGGTCACAAAATCTAAAAACGTTAGATGTAGTTTGGAATAACAGAGGTGTGGAGGACTACGTTTGGTGGATTTTTATTTTAGGAAAGTATGTTAGTGTCAGTTGTAAGTCTTGAATAAATAACAGAGAGTGACAATGTGCTAAGATAGAAACTGAAGCCTCTCCATGTGAAATACTGTCTTATTTTCTCATTCATTGAGTAAGCATGGAGATGTAATACTCAGTTTGGGGAAAATATCATGTGGTCCGTATTGTAACTTATATTCTTTTTCTTTTTTTGAGCTCGATATATGAAGATCAAGTAGGATTGGATAAATTTATTAAAAAGAGAGTAGACGAGGTGCAGATTGGTTTGCAAGTTTTTTTAGCATATCATGGGTGTTAGAATGTCTCATATTAGTGAGGGAATATGTTATTTTAACTCCTTTTATAGCTTGGATAATCCTCACTTCATGTGTTTGCTTTTGAGATTGAGTTAGCTAGAAGGTGAATTTCTTTACAGTAGAGGCTTAGCTCGAGTACATTCATTTTGGGCCTTCTTGAGTGGGATGGGTAGCTGGGTAAAGTTGTGCCCTTTTTCTTTTATAGATTTGAACCGTCACACTATTCTCACTGAGTTTAGTTAATTACAATAGTAAAATATTACTTATTGAGATCCTTATTTGCCAATGTCTATACCTTTAGAGTGGGGGACTAAGCAGGGAAATTGGAGTTCGGTAATGAGTAGTTAATAACCAATCAAATGATGTCTCAACAACAAGGATGTCAGCTTTAGGTACAAACTAAATTATGAACAGATGTAACTAGCTAACAGTGAGCATCATACTTCAAAAATCAGACCGTGTGAGAGCGGGAACACAAGTGTATACCCAAGAAAACTTACAGAAGCTTCATGCATAGGTTGTTGTTCTTTGTTCTTACTCTTTTCATAAGCTGCCTACAGTGCAAACTGATGTAAAGAGGAATGAAAAGCAGCCAATTAGTGACTAACTACTTTCAATACACTTAAAAACACCTTTGGTTATGCTTGACGCCGCTGGCTATCACGCTCAATGTTCCTCAACCTCTTCTCTTCTTGCAACTGTTAATACTTTCAGCAGTGCTCTTCAATATTTTGAGCATTAGGTTCAAACTGCCATATGTCCAGGCCAAAGAACTTCCTTTTTAAAGTTTGAAGACATTTTTTCCTTCTCTTGCTCTTAAATTAAGTCAAACAATGAAATTGAACTACATATAATAGAAAACCATGTGACCCATTTAGAAGGTTCAGGTACATCAGAGAGAAGGCGTAATGGACAAGGAAAATTTTGAATGTATGACCTTTATAAGTATCTTGGCTATCTCTTCATCAAAACCTATCATAGATTCCACACAAAGATCACCAATTGCATCTTTCCATAAGCCCAACATTGCTCAAGCTATACCCCTCACTTTGTGTCCTTTTGTTGAGTCAGGGTTGACATTCAATGAAATGATGCAAGCGTCATTAGGACTTACGACTCCAAAATACAGTCACAAGCATAAATGAACTTGAAATTTCTTTCTAGCTAATGTAAGAATGACTTGAAATAGCTTTTGAAACACCTTTAAAGCAGCATTAACATCACGGATTGCGGCATTGGGTTTTTCAGCTTAATAAAGACATTAGCTGCATAGACATTAGTATTTGTCAAAAGACCACATGAAGGACATGATACGAAATAACTAACATTAATATGGTAAATAGGGCAGATTTAAACCTCTTATTGTGTATAATACTGCAAAATTTGGATTCAACAAAATAGGTTCAGTTAAATGATTTATGGCTTCATTAAGCTTGCCTTCGAGGAATGAACAGTTCCAATAAGGTGTAACTTCTCTAATCAATTTTGTAAAAAGAGGATCTTCATTACACAATTAGGTAGAGATTAACATGCCTTCATATATTACATCCGATTTTTTCACTTTTGATATTTGAGCAGCATCTGGATTTTCATTTATTACTTCCCTTGTAGAATCTCCCATTTGTAATTAGACAACAATGAAAAGCTCATTTTAAGTATAAAAGACAACGCTATAATTGCATCCACCAAACCCCTTCATGACATACATGTGGAGGATCATTGTCAGGCTCCACAGTATCAATGTTATGCAACTCGACATTAGACTTTATAATGTCTTTATCTAGTTAATCAAGATGCTCTTCACCACGTTGTTCCTGCAAACTCATTCCTAGGTATCAATACATGAAAATAAACATCTCCCCATCTCACATTGAATGGCATGTTTCTAAATCTTTAATTTGGCTCATGCGAAAACGATCATTACTTCTCAAAATACCAAATATTCTGTAGTATAACAGATCCTACTAATTTACTTCTTACAAAATGAGGGAAATTGTAATAGTATGGCAGCAGATGAGGGACAATATCATCTTTATGTGTGACCTGAATTGTATTTGGCACCCATTTGCTATAGTTGGACACAAAAGTAACATTCCCGATTCGAGGTTATCCAAAGGTGATAACTGAAACATTCCGCGAGCCATAATTTATTGTGAGATCAAATCCAAAAAAAGAAGTCATTGCCCCCTTCCATGGAATTTTTTGTCACCATAATGGGAATGTATTTTCAATTCGTGTCTTGTAAGGTTAATGCAAGTTCTTATATTATGCTATGATTTCTTCATTATTTTCTTCACTTTTTATAAGATTGTTTACTATTTGTCTTATCTACTGCATAGTATGTACATTTGCTACATTATTGTAACTTGTATTGTTGCCACTAGCCTCAATTTGATAGTTTTTGCTGAGTGCTTATATGATGTTTTTTTTTTAAAAAAAAAAACATTAAAGTATATAATATGTTGCTTGCCTGCTTTCGCATATGCTAAAAGTATTATTGCACCTCAAGTATTGTCGACTTAGTTGTTGTTAACAGATGTTGGCTTGCTACTACTTTAGCAACTGATATCAGATGATGAAGTATTATCTACAATCCTTAAGTGTTTAGCTACTGCTTATAATAATGTGATTACTACAGAATCTTCTTATCTTAATTATTATTTATTTAAGAGGAAAATCAATAGATTGATTAAAGTTGGGAATTTATTCAACAGTCGCATGTGTTTAAAGAAGAACTTATTCATTTATCGTTACCACTCATCACTTATATATCATCAAGCTTGCTCATCTGTTGGACTAAATATTCTTAGAGTGTTCTTCTCATCAAGGTAAGTTTCTGCTTTTGTAAGTGTATTAATGAATTTGATTCTATGATACATCTTGTTAGGAAGTGTGGGATTAGATACATGATCCTCCTTGATCACTGAGTTACTTCATTTTCTGAAGAAATCCTCTTAATTATGTGATGAGATCTCTTAGGAAGATGTATGTACACATGCCTATTGAGAATTTCATTATTGAATACCTGCATCAGGAGTCATCTGATTAAGAGCTTCGGGAACTAAAATTTAGAACAATAGAAAGATCCTCATTGGTGTTATACTCTTCAATTTGTTTAGAAATCTTTAGTCTGAGTACATCAAAAGCAGATATTAGTAGTAAAATATAGAAGAAAGAGAGAGCTTAACTATGGCCTTAAGCTAACTGAATTTATTTACCAGAGAAAAATGTGATATACTAACTAAAGTAGAGCATGTTAAACAAAAACACTAAATAGAGTTAGTTTTTCAGTTCTTTGTGCTGAACCTACCAACAAAAAATGTATTTTTGAAGGGGTAATCTTTTTTTGTTTAGTTATTTGTTTATGTATTGTAGCAAATTTTAGTACTGAACAGAGCAATTGGGTCGTACAAGTAATTGGTTGTCATGTAAACTTTTGCTGGGAATTTGAATTGATTTGATGAAATTGTAGTGTCTTTAGTGGAAGACTACTGCACTATGTTAAGAAAAGTATAACCTGGACAACTATTTAACTTACTACCTTAAAGATAGATATGTCCATAAATATGATGTTCAGCAGGCCTTAAATACATTACTTTGAATGGACACCACTAACACTAAAGATCAGAAAAGCTGTGATTATGCAACTGTACATTCTAAAGAAAGAGCTAGATGTAGAATTATCAATTCTTCAATGTGGTGGGTAATCTGGAAAGAGATGAATTCTAGGTGTTTTAAGAGCATACAGAGTAGTGTGATATAATTGATGTTTATACTCATATGGACATAGTACAATGAATAGATGGAGTTCATCTGTAAATGAGGTATAACATGGAAAGCACTGCCAAAGAATGTATAAAACTAGAGAATGGAAGGCACTGCCAAAGAATGTCAAACAAATTCCTCTTGATCTCTCTACTCATGCTTGGGAGACATCACTTAGTTTTTGTAGAGTCCATGATAATTTTTATTTTAGTGATCTTGTAGAGAAGAGACTTCTAAGCCTTCGACCTTCTTCTTTTTTAGTAAATAACAGAAATTATTACCAAAAGTGCCATGTACGAACAAGGAAAAAGCAAGGCCTGAACAGCCCCAGCCTTGCTTATGAGACTAAACACTAAAACTAACTATAGTTTGTAATCTTGACAACCCAATGCACTAGCTAGTTTTGTCTTCTTACATCCTCTAATTGTGGATCTCCTAGACAATATTTTGTATAGAAAAACCCAGTTGGCCTTGACTTTTATCAAAATATGTATTTTGCAAGAGGAATGTGGAATGATGCAGCTGCTAAAGTTTCTACTGAAGTTTGCAGTGATAATGAATTATAAAAATCAAGGTACTTTTATTAGAAACTTTAATGTTCTGCATCCTTTTTAGTAAATAAGTTGAGGTTTTATGTTTTTTATTTATCAGTTTATTTTCTTGTTAGTATACTGACATAAATTTCTTTTTTACAGCTCAAGAATTTGAATATGAAAAGTCTATCATTGAAGAAAGTATCGAGCAAGTTGAAGTTCAAGAGTACTTTTACTTTGATTAGAAATGTAGTTGAAAGACGATATCTTATTATTTATATATGTTTCATTTTTTCTCTTTTTAGGAGTTGATAAAGATCTGTCATATAACTTTTATGTAATATTTTTTTTAATTAGTTCTTTGTATTAACAATGAAGTTGTACATTTAATTATTAAATATATTTTCTTGTGTTCCAATGTATGAAACAATTAATATTATTTGCTAGTATAAATTATTGTATAATAGCAAATGAAAATGAGTTTTCTAAAAGTCATTTACCAATGGCTTATCAAATGATGAAACGGTTATTAACGATGGAAAACTTGGTCGTTAAAAGTATTGGTATTGACACTAACATACAATTTGCGCAAGGAATTCTGGTTGTTAAAAGTACATGTACTAAGGGAAAATCCGGTCGCTAAAGAGGGCATATAACAACCGGAATTTATGTGGTCGTTAAATCTTCTTTCAACGACCGGGTAGAAATCTGTCGTTAAGCTTTTGATGTCGGAGCTTTTAACGACAACCGGAATTTATGTGGTCGTTAAATCTTCTTTCAACGACCGAGTAGAAATTTGTCGTTAAGCTTTTAACGTCGGAGCTTTTAACGACGGGCAAGGACCGGATTTGGTCCAGTCATTATTGATAATTAGAGACCGGATTTGTACTTTTAGCGACCACAATTCCCCTCGTTAATGACCAATTTTTGTTGTACTAGTTTCATCTAACCGATTATCTCTCCATGGGGTGCTCCAGTTTTGTTTGTTAGAAAGAAAGATGGTTCCCTTCATACGTGTATTGACTATCGTCAATTGAACAAGGTGACCATTAAGAATAAGTATCCTCTTTCAATGATAGATGATTTGTTTGACCAACTTCAAGGAATGAGTTACTTCTCCAAGATTTACCTTCAGTTGGGTTATCACCAGTCGAGGGCGAAGGAAGATGACATTCCAAAGACGGCCTTTTGAACTCGGTATGGTCATTATGAGTTTTTGGTGATGTCATTTGGGTTGACTAATGTTCCGACGACATTTTATGGATTTGATGAATAGGGTGTTTAGACAATACCTTGACATGTTTGTGATTGTGTTCATTGATGATATATTGATATATTCAAGAAGTGAGGATGAACATATTGATCATTTGAGGATCGTGATACAAATTCTCAAGGACCAACAACTTTTTGCAAAGTTTAGCAAATGTGAATTTTGGTTGAGGTATGTGGCTTTCCTTGGTCATACTATTTAAAGTAAGGGTATTGAGGTAGATCCTAAGAAGACGGATACGGTTAAGAGTTGGTCTAGACCTCTATCCCCTTCAGATATTAGAAGTCTCTTGGGTTTGGCTGGTTACAACAAAAGGTTTGTTGAGGGGTTATCATCGATTGCCTCTCCATTGACAACATTGACTCAAAAGAAGGCTAAGTTCATATGGTCCGAAGAATGTGTAAAGAATTTTTAAGAATTGAAGGATAGACTTACTACCGCTCCGGTGTTGAGCTTACTGGAAAGGACTGATGGTTTTGTGGTGTATTATGATGCCTCAAGAATTGAGTTAGGATTTGTTCTTATGCAAAATGGAAAAGTCATTGCCTAAGCTTCAAGGCAACTTAAAATTCATGAGAAGAATTATCCTACCCATGACCTCGAACTAGCGACGGTTGTGTTTTCCTTAAAGATTTGGAGGCACTATTTGTATGGTGTTCATGTGGATGTCTTTACTGACCACAAAAGTTTGCAATACGTGTTTAATCAGAAGGATATAAATCTTCACCAAAGACTGTGGCTTGAGTTAATGAAAGATTATGTTATGAGTGTTCTGTATTACCCCGGTAAGATAAATGTGGTGGCAGATGCCCTTAGTCGATTATCTATGTGAAGTGTTGCACTTGTTGAGGATGATAAAAAGGAGTTGGTTTGAGATTTTCATAGACTAGCCTGGTTGGGTGTTCACTTAGTGGACTCTACCAAGGGTGGTGTTATGGTTCACTGCGGCTCAGAATCGCCTTTTGTGGCGGATGTGAAGGCCAAGCAAGGTCTTGATCTGACTTTGGTTGAATTGAAAGAGGCGGTGCTTAAAAAATCTGTAGAGGCTTTCTCCCAAGGGGGATATGGGGTACTTAGATATCAAGGTCGTTTGTATGTTCCCAATGTAGACGGCTTGAGGGAGCAGATCTTGTCAAAAGCCCATAGTTCTCGGTATTCCATTCACCCAATAGCCACCAAGATGTACTGTGATTTGCGGGAGATCTATTGGTGGAATGGGATGAAGAAGGATATTATGGAATTTATCTAAGTGCCCTAATTGTCAACAAGTGAAAGTTGAGCATCAGAAATCGAGAGGTTTATCCCAATCCATTAGCATTTCTACTTGGAATTGGGAAGATGTGAATATGGACTTCATTGTTGGTTTGCCGTGCACTAGACGACAACATGACTCGATTTGGATTATAGTAGATCGAATGACGAAATAAGCCCATTTCATTCCCGTCAAGATTTCTTATTCGGCGGAGGATTATGCTATGTTGTACTTGAGAGAATTGGTAAAGTTGCATGGAGTGCCTTTGTCCATTATTTCGATTGTAGTACCCAATTCACTTATGTAACATATCGCACCTAGAAACGACTATAAAGAGTTTAAAATATGGAAATATTGATTTTTGGAAAGATTAAGGAAATCTGGAAATTTGTCCAAGTTAAGAAAGTGAGTTTTGGCGATTTTCAAATGACCATAACTCCTAGCTCAGGATGATTTAGAATTAGTTCTTGATATGATTGGAAATCCCTTGGAGATATCTTTCCAACACCGCTAAGTTTACACGATTTCGACATCATATAAGTGAGATATGTCTTTTGGAAGTTGGGCTGTTGGATTGAGGAAAGTCCCAATCCGGAGTTAGGGAAGGGCAAAGTAGTCTTTTCTCTAATTTATTACCTAATTCGTTTTTAGGGATTTATTGGGGTAAAAACTTATTTTGGTCAGATTAGTAAAATTAAATTCACGCTTAGGGCTTGGAGAAAAGAGAAAAGAAGAAAGAAAGGGAGAAAAGCCAAGATTTCGCCAAGAACGTCAAGCGTTTGGAGTGGAATTCATCGAGGGATCCCTATTAAGGTATTGAGATCTTTTAGTGATGGGTTAGTTCACCCATACACCAACTTGTTTCAATTCAGTGATTTTGGGTTGCTTACATGTTAAAAAGTGAAGTTCTTGAAGGACATCGTTAAGTTCTTGATTGGTTGTGTTGTTGAAGTTTCTTGTTGATTTGATTCGTGTTTCCGGGTGGATTTTCAAGTTAGATCTATTGTAAGTTGAGAGTACTTTTGATCCTAAATGTTTGGGGAAAGAACCATGGAAGTTAGGAGGGTTTAGAGATGAAAAATGGAGAAAAAAATCGTCAAAAACCTGGGGAAGGGGGTGGGGAATCGCGCCAGCCAGCGCGCCCCAAAAGGGGCTCTGAAGTTCACCCCTTGGGGCGACGCGCCAGCCAGCGTGCCCCAGCTGGTCCTCTGAAGTTTGAGGGATGGCGCCCCGCGCCTCTCAGAGCGCCAGGGACGCTAGTTCTCCCCATTCTTTCCCCACCTTCTCGTACTTGTTCCTAAGTGATGTACCTATGTTTCCTAGTCGATTCCAACAATCTAAAGTACATCTAAACATCATGAAATCATCCATAAACATGAGATCATGAACCTTGAATCCATAATCCGATTCAAGGAAAGTTGAGTTCAAAGTCAAAGAAGTTGTGAGTTAAGTCTAGAAGTTAAGAAGCAAGTCAAAGCAAAGTTTCTTAAAGTTTTCAAGGGTCTATAACAATGTTTTAACGTCGTTTTAAGACTTACGTTTTGAAGTTAAGCAAGAGTAAAGCTATGGTTTGAAGGTCTGTTCTTCAAAGAAGTATATGGGGACTATGTATTCCCAAAGAAGTTTAAAAGAAATGTTTTCACATTTAAACAAGATTGGAAACTGAGATTTCTAAAGAGCCTTCGGGCTAGTTTTTAGAAAAGAGTAATCGTTTTCTAAATGAAGCAAGAAGGGAAACTTTGATTTCCAAGATAGCCTTTGAGTTAAGTTTTTGAGCACTAATCTCAAATCACAGAGGAAATATGTTTTAAAAACATAAGAGCCAATGCGTTTTTGGGAGTAGTATTGAGCACCGAATTGGGGGAGCGTTCAAAGAACCCACAGCCCTCATAGAACCATGTAGCCACCATGGGTAGAAAAGGGTCATACTTTTTAGATGAATCATTTTCGCAATAGACTAGTGGATCCATTAGGCAGTTCAGGTTCTATACCTTTGGCCGGGTATAGGATGCTCTGGCAGCGTGAGGTTGATCGTTGTATCATCACTATAGCTCTTATGTGATGGTTGTCGGTTAGAGAAACTCCCACAACAGTTATTGTATTTTTATATACATCATTTCATTTGTATTTCTACATACATCTCAGATTTATTGTATCTTTGCATACACACAGAGTTTATAGCATGTTTTTAAACAGATTTTCTTTATATTGCACTTGTTTTAAATTGCTTTATATTGAAATGAGTCAGTCAGGTTGAGTTGAGTTGAGTCAGGTAAGTTATTCAGTGTCTTTCAAGTTCCTTCTAGCCTATGTTGCTTAGCATTCCAACTTGCATACTCGTACATTCAATGTACTGATGCCACTTGGCTTGCATCTTATTATGATGCAGATTCAGGTGACCAGGATCAGCATCCAGCGCCTCGTTAATCCAGTTGAGCAGTTCAGAGTTATTCGGTGAGCCTCCTTGTTTTCCGGAGAATCCATTTCATTGCTTTCTAGTTTAGTTTTTTTTTTAGGATGTTGTGGGGTTTGTCCCAACATCCATCTCAGTTGTTATTAGAGGCTTCATAAACTGTCAGATGTTAGTCCTTTGAGTCTTTTCATTATCATTTCTTATTGTTAAGACTTGGGTTGCCACTTTTGGCCAAGTTGAATGTTTAATCTTTAAAACATTCTCAGTTATTTTATTTCAGTTCAATTAAGTTCATTTATCATTATAGATATGAATATTGTCTTCCGTTGAGTTAAGTAAGTCAGGCCAAGGGTGCGCTTGGGGCCAGCAATAGTCTTCGAGTGCCAGTCCCGCCCAGAGTGTAGGCTCGGGGCGTGACGACTTCTCAGTTTTGGAGATCTTTTCAAAAGGGTCTTGGTACTCGTGCTAAGATTAGCATAGCCTTTCATCCACAAACTGATGGGCAAGCAGAGCGTACTATCCAAACCTTGGATGATATGTTGAGGGCTTATGTGATTGATTTCAAAGGTAATTGGGATGACCATTTTCCATTGATCGAGTTTGCATATAACAATAGTTATCACTCAAGTATTGGTATGACTCCATTTGAGGGAATGTATAGTAGGAGGTGTAGATCCCCTATAGGATGGTTTGGGGTGGGTGAAGCTGCCCTAATAGGTCCCAAGTTGGTACATGAGGCTATGGAAAAAGTCCGACTTATTAGAGAAATGTTAAAATAGCTCAAAGTCGACAAAAGTCATATGCCAATGTGAGAAGAAGAGATCTTGAGTTTGATGTTCATGATTGAGTTTACTTAAAAATCTCACCCATGAAGGGCTTAATGAGGTTTGGTAAGAAGGGGAATCTTAGTCCCCGTTATGTAGGCCCATATCAGATTTGGAGGCGTGTTGGTAAGGTTGCTTATGAACTTGAATTGCCTAATTAATTGGCATCGTTACAACTTATTTTCCATGTCTCTATGTTGAAGCAATGTGTTGGTGATTCAACATCCATAGTTCTATTAGAAGGTTTGGGAGTTAAGGAAAATCTTTCCAATGAAGAAGTTCCAGTTGAAATTTTAGATGGGTAAGTCAAAAGGTTGAGAAATAAAGAAGTTGCTTCGCGAAAGTGTTGTGGAGGAATCAGTTAGTTGAGGGTGCTACTTGGAATGCCGAAGTCGATATGATGTCCCGATATCCTCATCTCTTTCCTTCTACCCCTACTATAGCTTGAGGTAATGAGTTCCTCATGGTTTACTCTTTTGGTGTCATGTGTCTTAGATATTCCCATAATTTCCTCATTTATGCATGTTCATGAAAAGCTTAAGTTTTGAGAAAATGAGCCAACTTGATTGATTTCTACATGTTTATGTGCATTTGAGTATGAGTTGCATATAGACTACATGATATGATGTTTAGAACATGCTTTAGCTTGGAGTTCATGTTTCCTCCTCGGATATGTGGATTTATGAAATTGCTTGCATCTTGGGTTGTTAGATTTAGTTTCTACTTCCTCATGATGTCTTGAATCTCTTTCGAGGACGAATAATTCCAAGGGGAAGATAATGTAACACATCAGATTCGAGAAAGGGTAAAAATTTCAACTTTTAAGAAATCAGGTGCCAGTTCCTTCGGAGCCATCCATGGCCCGTGGAACGACCCACATATTGTAGGAGGTGTCCGTGGTTGGCAGTTGGGTTTTTCCAAAAAAAAAAAGGTTTAGATCCACAGTCAGGATTGAAGGACCGTCGTTGGACCCACGGTCCGTGGATGAGGTCCATCGACCAAGGCCTCGAATTATGGTTTCTAACGCCAAATGACGGTCGAACAGGATGGACTATCAGTTGAACCACGGTTCGTAGGTCATCCTCATTGTCTGGGTCGGCAGTTAAATTGTTAGGGGCTTTTGGGTCTTTCCCTAATTAGTCTAGCCTTATACTACGTCGTTTTACCCTTCACAAAAATCCCTATATAAGTGTTTTAACTCCAAAATTTCATAATTGAGAATCATTCTCTTAAATTTACAAAAGAAGAACAAGTCTTCCTCCCAAATATTTCTCTCTCTAGAAATCTTGAAGAAGAAGGGTCCAAGTTAGGGTTTGCAAGCCAAGTCTCCAATTCCACCATTGAAGTTAAGCAATTTTCATCGAGGTATGATAGTTTTCATCCATGGATTCCTTCCATTCATGGAGTTCCCAAGTTATCCTATTTTCAAAGTTAGAATTCGCCAATTGAGTTAGGGTTTTCTTCTATGTTATGGGTTCTCCTAATTATTGATCTAATTGATTGATTTATGATCTATGATGCATGAATTGAGTTAATCTCATGATTTTATGATGATTCCCCATGAACCCATGTAATCCCCATGTGTTTCCATGTTATGATCAAACAACGTGGATTTTGGATTATGAAAGAAGATTATATGAAATCAAGCATGAACTGATAGAATTACATGAATTTATGATGAATTTCCATAAATCCATGTCTAACTAATGTTTTCTAGATATTGATACATGAAAGTGGGTTTTGAGCTATGAAAGGTGGATTATGGAATTATGCATATTCTTATGAAATTGATGTAAATGTTTTAAGGATGTTTTGAGAGTGAAGTAACAATAATGTTGTTGTTGTTGTTGTGTTGTTGAAAGGATTTATCATATACACATGAAAGCATGGTTGTGAAAGGATTTCTCACATAATAAGGGTTCTTAGGGTTGAAAGGTCTTCTCACCTAAAATGAACCAATGCTAAGAAACTATTCTAATGATCAGGCAAGAGGCGATTACCCATGTTCTCTAATTTAAAGACGAGGTGATTACCCATCTCATATGATATAAGGACAAGAGGAGATTCCCATGTCACATGATGTAAGGACAGGAGCCGATTACCCATTTTCCTGTAAGAGCTAAGATGAATATGACTAAGAACTATTATGTGGAAGTTAAGCTTAGAATCGAGTAGACAAGTGGTGATTACCCATGTCCTATAACTATGTGCCAACATAGGATTGTCTAGATAAACATTAGTTAGTGGATCCACAATAGCTAGAAGTTCATGGTCCTTACCGTGGCAAGTAGGAAAACTCTTTTTTAGTGTGGGAGATACCGGATTCCATGTTGTTAGCTCACATGGTCTTATATGTCTGTTAAGTGATACTTCCCACAAACAAGTAAAGTTATAATGAACCAAGGTTACTTCAAGAAGTATTGTAAGTATATTTTAAGATGACATTCACTTGCATTGATCATGTCTTATGACTTATGCTTCCTAACTCTCAAGTTTCATGTTTTAGCTTGATCATTTCATTCTCATGAAAATGTCCTATTTTAGCATGATTTAAATGTTTATATTCATGGCTATCATACTTGGTACATGTTTGTACTAACGCATACGCTTGCCTACATTTCCCCAAATGTAGGGTCCGACAGTCAGGGCTCTCAGTTTCGTGGCTAGAGGTTGATTTGAGAGATTCCAGCTTTGGTGAGTCATTATGCTTTGAGGATGGATTTTCATTGTTTTTAGTTTTCTTTCTTACTTTCATTTTTGGACATGATGTATGGACTAGGCCCAATTTCATTCTTATGTACTAGATGGCAAATGAGACAAGTGTTTAGACTTCCGCTTTACTGTTATAAAACATTTGAAACTTGAAATGTTGCTCTTTAATCTCTTTTGTTCTAATTCTTATTTAATGAATGCTAAGTGGCTTGTATGGGGCCTTTCAGGGTCCTATACGCCATGTTACACCTAGGGGCTACCTTGGGTCGTGACAAGTCATTAATTCAAAGAGCCATGAAAAAGTATATACACCTACCTCCTTCCCCGGCATGATAGGTAGGACCCATGTGGCTATACCTCCTCTTATTTAGTGGGTCACATGGAAGGAAGGACCCATAGAATGTTAAGAAGTCTAGATATATTGTGTGGTCCGGATCTAGGACTTCCATAACCTATTTGACATAGCACTGAATCTGCTCCACCAGTATACTAGAGATATATAAAAAACCACATCAATGTAGAAAGGGTCGACAGTCTCCCCAACCGATCAAATAAGAGGTAAGAAAGGGTCGGCAAGCTCCTCGATCTATAAACTAGGCTACAACACAGTGATAATAAGTATACTATGCCCATAGTTTGAAGTCATTGTATTTGGCTACCCTAACAATTATAATGTTGAAATTCTAAGAGAAAAATATCATTGTCTATGACGGTTCAATGTTAAGAAGCACACTAATCTATGACATTATGTAGAACCTTTATCTCTAGGTTAGAGGTAGGTTCCCGTGGATAAAAGACATTCCTAACAATTGGTATAAAATATTTGTGATCTAGACCTCAAACAAAATGTAGGTTCATGGAGTGGCATCTTCCTCCTGATGCACCATTTGCAATACTGATGACATCTCTAGAGAAAACCCTGGTACATATTTTAAGGATATTTTTATCAGAAAAGATAGAGGAGATCTCATGTATACAAGTATCATGGGTTATTTCCTATACTACTAGCTTGGGAGCTGAAGCATTGATAATTTCATGAAGGATTGAATTATTATGTAAGGAAACATTGATGCAGAAGGTGATCTAAAATTGAGATATATAGTCCATGGGTTATTTGTATGGAGGTTTAGATGATTAAAGAGAGAATGGCAAAGGGGGGAAATGGAATAGTCCATGCATTATTGGTATGTAAGTTTAGACGATTAAAGAATGATGACAAAAGGGGACATCCAAGTACCACATGTTCTAAGTGAAGCAAACTAGTTAGCCGACTATTGAACTAATGGTTTTTTTTATTTTTTAGGTACCATTTAATATCATATTTTTCATGAACTACTAACAAAAGCATAAAAATATATTGAACAGGGATAAAAAGCAAAATTCCAAACATACAATTCAAAGTAATAAGAGAAAGGAAACCTGATTAAGAACTACTTTTAGCACAACAATAATTCAAAAAGTTGCAGGTCCAATTACTACATAAATTTCAAAATGCAACAAAAAGTATAAAGAAAGGTGATCTATAGTTGCTTGGTCTCCTGGAGGAGTCTTTTATTTCGGGGTGGGGGGATCTTGTATAGTTATTCTTTCTAGCGATGGTTCAACATTTTTAGAGGTTCATTCCTGTAGATGAAAAGCAATAGAAGTCATAAATTAACCGCTCCTTCTAACACCTTGTAAAAAAATTAAGAATTATCAGTATTCTAATACTAGTACTTTAATTTCACCTGAAATCACATCCCCAAAGTTTAAACAGTAATTTTTATGAGTTAGATGCCACAACACCTAGTGAGAGCTTTGTGGTATCTTATAGTGGCATCACCTAAGAGTTGAAGATAAATTGTTTTTGTCCCAAAAAGAAAGAGAATAGGTTCCAAGATAAAGTAGAGACACTCTAGGATTGAACTCTTCCAGATAGTTTGACCCCTTTCCTTTACATTTTCGTTCTATTTTCTTTTTGTTGGGATTGTCTGAATTTCGTTTCCCTTTAGCTTTGTTTCCTTTTCTCTTTGAGCTAGAAACACTTTTCGATTACACTATGTGTAATTGTGTACATATATTTTTTTATTATAAATTGGTCTTCACCAATGCTTTTAACCAAAAAATAAAAAAATAATAAAGTACGTACTCACCATCTAACCTAAATTAAGTAAAGATGGGTAATCATTTCCTTTAGTGTGATATAACATGTCCACGTTTTACTAGTATTATTTCATGACTGGGCAACTTAGCCGCGCTATGCGCATTCATAAAATATTATATCAAAGGTGTAAATTAATCGTTTCATATTTTTTGAATATAAAAGAATTTTTAGTTTAAATTTAATTAAATAGATCAAAATTCAAATTTGAATTCATCTTATTATTCACACTGAACCAATTTCTAACAAATAAAATATATTATCACAGAAGGAAGGAAAAGTACTTTAAAAATAATGAAGACAAAGTTGATCATTTTGTGTAATTTACACACAATATATATATTATTTTATATATTACCTTAAAAGCATGAACTCCTAACTTAAATGTTAAATTACTATAATATCCTTAACTTAGGTTGTGACATTTTCGATGAGTTGTGACTTTTTCGATAAGTTGTGATTTTTTTCAAAGCATTGTGATTTTTCGATGAATTGTGACTTTTTCAATAAGTTGTGACTTCTCGGAAAGGTCACTGTTTCGATGAGTTGTGACTTTTCCAATAAGTTGTGACTTTTTTCAAAAGGTTGTGATTTTTCTATGAGTTGTGACTTCTCCAAAAGGTCTTGACTTTTCAGATAAGACACAAAGTACACTTGTTCATACTACCCTTTGTTGACTATAAATAGAGGGGCATCCTCTCATTTTTCACCACAATTTTTTATAATCTCCTACTCTTCTTCTTACATTTAAAATTTTTTTGTGTGATTTATTGTCGTTGAGTGAGTTCAATGTTTAGTGGAATATGAGGTACTAGTATTTTGATGAAGTAAATCATTTTATCCTTAGAGGGCACATTCCATAACCTCGAGTACTTGAGGAAAATAATTTTGATGATATAATAATTATTTGTTTGCTTAATATATACATTAGTATGTAATGTTTCAATAAATGAAGTTAACATGATGTAGTCTAAATTCATTTGTTTTGTTAACAATTTCTCTTGTGAAGTAAATATATGCTTCTGCACATCTTTTTACAAAATTATTAAACTTCTCAAGAGTGAAAATATGTGAATATATATGAATCATTTAAAAATCTATCAATTACAAAATAAATTTTATATTCAGTAATATGGAATAAACATTTTCATTTTGTCCCTACACTAAATTAAAATCTAATAACTATAAGAAAAATAGTAACATTAATTAAAAACCCTATTAATTTATGTAAGTATAATATTTATTAGAAATACATCTATTGCACATTAATCCTTTAGTTATAACATTATAAATTCTCTTAGTTATTACTAATTATTGCAAACGTTATTCACACTCTATAACATTCTTTAGTTATAATATTATGAATTCTCATAATTATTACATTAATTATTTCTATCTTTCATCTTTTCTTTTCTTGTATTAACTGTTGATCAATAATTTTTCATGTTATTACACCGCCCCTATATATGTGCTAACACAATGTTGTTATTTTTCCTTGGATGAATCATGCTTGATTGAATAAATTAAAAATTGTTTACAAGTATATGAACTACATCTTAGTTAGGTGTAAGATAAACAGGTGATTATAATATATGATTTCAGAGATAGAATATATTCTTTAATTTTAATTTTAGTTTTTCCGGTAAAAAAAAGGAAACATTTCTCAGTTAATTATGGACAGTCAAATAACTTTCTTTAATTTATGTATACAGTTAATCGAGAAGTCAAATGTGAGAGCTAACAACAAGAACGTCATCTATTATGTTATAACTTATAAAATAAAAATTAATATACAAAGATTACTTCTAAAAAATAAAATGTAGTTGTTCTCTTCATATGTTCATATGACATCTGAACAGTTTAACGTGGAATACACGTGCAAAGCACATCTTGTTAGATGACAAGAAAAATGCACAACATATATCGTCTATGAAATAATATTAATGAGATACGATTAATTACATGATTTTACCTCATCAAATTGAAATAAATATACGCATTATTTCATTTAACTAATAAATTTTTCATTGACTATCTTCATAGATTCGCATGAATAAGAGATATATATGGCGATCCACATTGAACATTCACAAAAAAATGTGCAATATTATTTTGTGCAAAGCTTATTATTCAACTCTTCACTTAAATAAGCAAGCACATGTCGAAAAACTAGTATATATATATATATATATATATATATATATATATATATATATATATATATGAGTTTAACATAGATTGGGTAAACATTAAAAATTAGGGAAAAGAAATTGATGAGGCATGTTATTTAAGTAGAGAATGCAAATAAATATAGGCTTTTGTGTAATTCATGAGATATAATTAGATGCAATAATATGATAAAAAATTTATTATTAAATAAATTAATTAATAAAAATAAGAAAGATAAAAAAACTCAAAAAGAGGAAAAAGATAAATGAAATTGTAATGTCTAAAACGTAAAAATGAGCATATGTAAATTATGCTAGATTTAAATTGATAAGTACAGTTAGATTGTCTAGCTAATTATATTTACAATAATTTTGGTCACTTCACAGGTAATAAAGAAGGTCTTTCAACTTTTCTATACTTTTTTCACTTCTTACATTACATATTCTCTTCATTTCAAAATAAAATTTTGTTTTTATTTTTTATTTTATTTCAAAATAAATTGTATTTTACATAGTCAAAAAGACTTTAATGATGTTTTTTTTTTTCAATTTTACCCTTATTTAATTAAAAAGAATTATATTACCAAAAAATTGGGTCAAAGAACTAATTTTCTTTTCAAGATATATATTAAAGGTAATTTAGTAAAAATATCTTACTTTACAGCCCCACTCCAAACCAAAAAAGAAAATTAACATACTACGAGAAGGTGAATTTCATGAAATTGATGAGTACATACAAAATGAAATTGAATTGCACTCATGTAATGAAATCCAACAAATTGAAGTAAAAATATGTTGTAGTGTAGTTGTGTAGTGTAGATTTAGTACTTAATACTCTTTTTCAATGTCCGTTATTTAATTTGAAATAAGAAACGTTTAGGTGCCTCTTTGGCTCTTTAACTTATGTTTTAGCAGTTATGTGAGAGAGATTTAAGAAGAATTAAGAAAAACACTACTTCAAACATGAAATAAAAAGGATAATCTCGAGCAAGAGTTTCATGAAATGAAAAATTATGGATTTATATAGACAAAAATGAAGGAATCTTTAAAGAAAATATAAATAGTTCTCTGTGCAATAGTATTTTAAACATTTGTTAATAGTTAGTATTATTAATTACACACAAAGTAACAATAACTAATTTGCATCTAAACAAAAATACAGACTTGCAATAATAAATGATTATAAAAATTCAAACTAAGAAGTTACATAGAGAAAACACAAACAAACACATCTTCCTTGGGACCTTATCATAAAAACATAGATAAAAATAAGAATACAGAATCAGTGCCCACTTTTTTGAGCTCTTGTTCGGCATCCTATTTGACAAAATCAACATTGAAGAGTCTTCTTCATCATTTCAAGTTAAAACATGAATTTTATAATATAATAATACTACAAAGAACAATGAAATATAAAAAATCATTTTGAGTTGGGATTTCATGAAACAAAAAACTTGTAAATTTATATTGATAAAAATGGAGAGATATCATAAAGTATCTTAAATTTTATAATTTAATAGTTGAAGGTTATGAATATGAAAACTTAAAATTCATGAAATTAATGATGTTATTAAGAATAGAAGTTTAATAGATTTAAGTTATGGAAGTGAAACTTAAAAGTTAAATAAAGAAGAAAAAACAAAAATAATGAAGATTAAATAAATAAATTTATATTATATAAAGATAAAAATTTCTTGAATTGAATAAGTAATAAAAAGAAGTAAAATAAAGAACAATAAAAAGGAAAAGTATAAAATAAATAAATAAAACCCATAAAATTTAACTTTCGTGAATAATTTGTTGGAATTCTTTTTAAATCAAATGAAAAGGTTTGTAATAATTGATGAGACATTAATAAATATTATAGAAAAAGAAAATAATAACAATCATGAAAAAATAAATTAAATATGGCTATTGATGAAGATGTAATTAAATATGATTATCTTTAATGCTCTTTAAATTTTTAGGTGAATTTTTTTGTATTTTAAAATTAAAAAAATGCCAAAAGCCCCACAAAAAAAAAAGATAAATAGAATTGAAGCTCTTAGAGAGCGCCACCTCACCGTGGAGGTTAAGAATATGACAACTTAAAAGTCATGAAATTAATGATATTATTAAGAATAGAAGTTTAATAGATTTAAGTTATGGAAGTCAAACTTAAAAGTTAAATAAAGAAGAAAAAATAAAAATAAAGAAGATTAAAGAAATAAATTTATATAATATAAAGATAAAAAATTCTTGAATTGAATAAATAATAAAAAGAAGTAAAATAAAGAACAAAAAAAAAGGAAAAGATTATAAAATAAATAAATAAAACCCATAAAATTTAACTGTCGTGAAAAAATTGTTGGAATTCTTTTTAAATAAAATGAAAAGGTTTGTAATAATTGATGAGAAATTGATAAATATTATAGAAAAAGAAAATAATAACATTCATGACAAAATAAATTAAATATGGCTATTGATGAAGATACAATTAAATATGATTATCTTTAATGTTCTTTAAATTTTTAGGTAAATTATTTTGTATTTTAAAATTTAAAAAGAAGGCCAAAAACCCCAAAAAAAAAAAAAGATAAATAGGATTGAAGCTCTTAGAGAGCGTCATCTCACCGTTTTCATATTCAGCTTTATTATTATATAGATATAGATTGGCCCAGTTGGATTACGGTTTAGCACATATTAAATGTGTGTGTACTGTTGTGAAGAAAATTTCATCTTTCTCATTGTAAAAAAAAGTATATAAGTTTTTTAAGCTAATGTTGGATCATAAATTTTTAAATATTTTTATATAATTAGATCCAAATTATATTTGAGTTGAAGTTTTAAAATGTGTTTGATCATAGTTTTTCAAAATATTTTTTATACTCTTAAAAAAAACTGAAACATGACTAGTAGCCATAATTTTAAAAAACTATTTTAAATATCTAACTATACCAAACAAACAAAATTGTAAATCTCAAATTATGCAGAACCTTCATTTATGACGTTCATTATCATTATCAGAAATCTCACATATATATATATATATGAAACAAAAAAATATCATTTTTAAATAATAAATCATACAATATATTATCCTAAAATTATAACATTATAATTTAATTAAAACTGCTAGTAACCCAATTACTAGCTACTTCAATTCGTCAAATTATTTGCCACGAATATTCATTAGTGCAAAATTTAATAAATAATAACACTGATAGGAGATGAGATACCTCATATATTGATAAAATTTAAAATTTAAAAATAAATCAATGGTTATATGAGAAGGGAGAAGGGAAATGGGATAGAGGGAAGCCAAATCCATTGATAGGCTTCCGAATATAGTTTCTTCCTTCATTTTTATTTGTAGAGTCAAGTTATATATACTTTGATTAATATTTCAAGATGTATTATTTTATTGATTTATATGTGAATGGTTTCAACATGTACTATTTTTAATATAATTTTCAGATATCTAATAATTAGATTGTATATTTAAAATATTAAATAAATCTAATTTAATTTACCCCAAAGGTTAGTTAAATTAATTCTGATGAAGAAAAAAAATTATAATAGTGAATGAGGGGAGTATAACAAAGCTTTTGACTTTAAACTTACATATTGCAAAAATCGTTGGTCACAAAAAAAATATTATTCAGAGTTACAAAAAAGATTCACTAATAAGAGATGTATTGGTTCATAAGAAGAACTAATGACACGTTAAAGTAAAAATGAGGCATTTGATTTGACTTTTGAATATTTTAGTCAAAATCTATTACAAAAGAATCACTCAACCAAGATGAAGCTTTAAATAACTAATGAGTAAAATATGTGGGCTTAGCATGTTAGAAGAAGAATCCAGCAACAGCAGCAACAGCAAAGATGGATGAAACCTTCAAAGTGGTGGCACTGCTTGTAGTGGGTGCCTCAGCTGAAGTAGCACTTGGTGTGGGAGCTGAGTCACTTGTGGTGGTAGAATCTGTTGAAGGAGAAGGAGGTGATGAGACATCCTCTTCTTCAGGTGATTCTGCTGAGCTGGAGGAATCTGAAGTAGGAGATGATGATGGTGAGTTTCCCTTAGGTGATGATGATGACTTGGGTGATTGTGTGGGTGCACTTCCATTGCTCTTACTTTTAGGTGCAGCTGCGGGGGATGATGATGGCGATGATGATGATGATGATGATGGTGATGATGATGGGGATGAAGACGGTGAGCTGCTTGGTGATGAGGCACCGGAAACCAACCCAACAAAGGCAACAAAGAGGAGAGCAACAACAATCACTTGACGTGCCATTTTTATTTAGTGAATTTTCTTCTTGTTTTATGTTCAAAGATAGGTTGATTATTCTCTGAGAATTGCAGTATTTTCTCTTGATGATTAGAGAAATACTGCACAACTTATGGAATATGCAAGTGAGAAAGGTGGTTTTTATAGGATTTAAACACCAAACATTACGGACGATGAAAGGACAATGTTACATCATCATTCAATAATATTGATAGGTAATGAGAAAGAAAAGGAAAACCTAAAGTGGTTTACCATGAATAAATATATATTATGGGAGATCATTAAGGAGAGCCATGAATAATGAATTATTATTGAAAAAAAATGTCTAATTAATCATAATATTTGACATCAAGAATATACCAACAAAACAATACCACTAGTAATTTAGCGAGACCTTTTTTAAAAATATATATATATATATATATATAAAAATTATATAAACTAATGGTCTAAAAAATATATGTACAATCAATTCATCTATAAGATACTTGTAAGAAAATTTATATCAAACTTTAGTTGATAATATGATAACAATCTACACGTTAATTAATAAAATTGATAGTTTACATATAAAAAGTAGAGGTTTTATGCACTGTTGATTTTAATTTACCAAGTTACATTTTACTACCGATTGACTTGATCGATCATTATCGAGATGATATATATTAATGTTTGAATGTTTCAGTTTGTGAATTTTTAATTGACTATGAAAGTCTAATAGTTCTACTAATAGTTATTTTTATAAAATGATTGCATCTGAATTAAATATAAACCTATCTTTGAGTCAGATCCCAAGTCCAACAAGTGTAAGATAGGTTAGAACATATAAAGAATGACCAGGTGACGTAGAAGGTTGGGCTAGAGGTACTAGAGAGAAGGTCGTGCTAGATAGAGTACTGGACAACCAAACCAATCTTTTTTTTTTTCTCCGAAACAGAACCTCTTTTATTATTGCATCAACGGAATACATAGTTTAAACATATCTTTTGCATCCTGGATGATCCAACTTGGGAAAAACTTCTCCCAAGAGATTTCCTTCAACAAAGAGATAGAGTATCTAGCTAACCTATCCGCTATTTTGTTCACAGATCTAGAAATATATATAAATTCTACATGATTGAACATGCTTGAAAGCTTCCAAATGTCTTCACACAACACTTCTATCTCCCATGAAGTCGTTACTCGTTTCTGAATCATATCAACAACATTTTTAGCATCTGATAAAATCTTCACTCTCTTCCATCCCTTACTGATAGCATATTTAAGAGCTTTCCTAATAGCAATCGCTTCAGCAGTCTTGACTTTCCCAACAAATTGGATTGGGGATCCATGGGCATGAAGCAGGTTCCCAAGGCTATCCAAAGCCACAATACCGATACTTGCCCTTCCATCATAATTCTGCAATCCTGCATCTGTAAACAATAAAATACCATCTTCCAAATTTGTTAGTTTAATCGCAGGATGATTTCTAGAGGAACAAGACGAAAGACTTTTTGTTAGTAACTCTTTATATTCTTCATACTCAAACATCGATCTAGAAACAATATCTCTTGGTTCTAACTTTCCTGATTAAACAACCAACTATTCCTACCTTTCCAAATTTGCCACATAATGTTAGCGCTCAAGTTTATCAAGTCAATAGATTCAGGAAAAGATTTGGTATTTAAGAACACGTCATACCACCATATAGAAAAATCTTTAATATATCCTATATCAGGCCAATTTATAGGACATTGCTTCCACACAAGTTGAGACCGAGGACATTTGAATGACATATGTTCTATATCTTCAGGTCCAAGACCACAAATCTTACAAGTCTTATCTACATTGTGTAGTCTTTTTGCTAAATTACTATGGACGGGTAGAGAGTTAAGCACACATTTTTTCAAAAAGTGTTTAAGCTTACTTTTAACTCCCAACTTCCATAGGTAGTCCCAAAAGCATTTTTGCTCGTCTTACCGATCAAATCCTTTGCGATGTAGTAACTTGACTTAACTTCATAGTTTCCTGTTTTTGTATGGTGCCATATAAACCTATCATTAAAACCTGCAATAGAAATTGGGATAGACAATATAGCAATAACATCTTTAGCTTCAAACAACGAATTTAGCTCTTGTATTTTCCATATGTGCATATTCTTATCAATTAAATCAGATACTACTAAATCTAAATTTCTATGTCCATGAATACTCTTAGGTATGAAGCCATTATTATTTGGTATCCAAGGGTCGATCCACACATTAATATATTTCCCATCAGAAATCCTCCATCTTAATCCTTTAGTCAAAAGATCTCTTCCCCACAAAATACTCTTCCGTATCCAGGAACCAGAAGATGATGTTGAAGCTTTAAGAAAGGTTGAGTTTCGAAAATGTTTGCTTTAAAGAACTCTTGCTATTAAAGAATCTGGTTGAGATAGAATTCGCCAAACTTGCTTAGCTAATAGTGCCATATTAAAAGCTTTTAGATCTCTAAAGCCTAATCCTCCTATTGATTTAGAATCACATAATCTATCCCATTTCTCAAAATGCATCTTTATTTTCTCCTCTGTTTGTCCCCACCAAAAATTTGAAAAAAGGGATGTAATTTCCTTACATAGACCATCAAGGAGTTGGAAACAAGACAAATCATACGTATGGATCGCTGCTAGTACGGACTTGAGCATAATTTCTTTTCCCGCAGTACTTAAAATTTTTCCCTTCCTCCTTTTATTTTCGTCTTGACTCCTTCTTTTATAAACTCTAGCATCCTTTTCTTGGAGCGTCCCACAACAACCGGTAAGCCTAAGTACATACCCATGTCATTCCTTTGTCATTGTCCAAGCAACGAGGATATCTCAACTTTCTCCTCCTCTCTCACATTTTTACTAAAACAGATTGCTGATTTATCTAGATTAACCACTTGCCCAGAGCTTCGTTCATATTTCTTTAAGATATTGGCTACACAACTTGCATTTTGATTGTTAGCTGAACAAAATATAAAGGAGTCATCCACATAAAGTAAATGAGTCACACTTGGCCTATGTCTATTCAACTTTAGCCCTTGGATTTCATTTTGTTCCTCTGATATGTTCAATAATGTTGATAAACCTTCAGTACATATTAAAAATAAATATGGTGATAATGGATCTCCTTGTCTTATCTCCCTGGTAGGTTTAACCGATTCAATTATCTCCCAATTTATATTAAAACTATAAGTAGGTGTAGAGATGCATTGCATTATCCATTCGACAAATCTTTTATGGAAACCCATTCGTAAAAGCATTTCTTGTAAATAAATCCATTCGACTCTGTCATAGGCTTTCTACATATGTAATTCCATGGCCATATATTTTTGCCTACCTCTGCGTTTGTTTTTTAACACCTGCATAAATTCATGAGCTAAAATAACATTGTCAGTTATTTGTCTATGACCGATGAAAGCCGCTTGAGTAGGGGACATCACCTTAGTTAGAACACATTTCATTCTTGCAGCTAGAATTTTTGCAATAATCTTGTACAAGGTAGAACATAAACTTATTGGTCTAAATTGTAAAACTAAGGTGGGGCTTTTAACTTTAGGCGCTAAAGTGATTAAAATATGGTTTCATGTAGGGAGTAAATATCCTGTACTAAAGAAACTTTTAACAGCATCACAAATTTCCTTTGATAAGATATTCCAATACGTTTGAAAAAATAGAGGAGTCATACCATCAACACCTGGTGCTTTAAGGGGATGCATCGCAAACACCGCATTATAATACTGCTCAACTTCTTGAATTATATCAGATTGGTCTACCACCCACCTCCCATCAGATATCTGGAAACCTTTTATCATATTTCTGTTTCTTCTTTGCAAGGTTGCCATGTGAAAATATGAAGTATTTTTATCCCCTTCACGCAACCATAAGGCTCTAGACTTCTGTTTCCAAAAGGTTTCTTCATCGTTATAGGCTTTGCTTAGTTCCCTTTTCAGTAACCTTAATTTACTCCAGTCAAAATTACTAGCGTTATTCCTAAGGGCTGTAATCTTTCCCTTAATGCTAATAATTCTCTTTCTTGCATTACCATTAGCCCCCTTAACCAAGCCACCAAAGATCTACGGCTATGTTTGAGTTTAAAGCTAACTCGAGATTGTTCAAAGCCATTACAATCGTATGACCAAGCTTTTGAAATAATATTCTGAACTCCTTCACACTCAATCCACCTTTTATCAATATAAAACCATTTTTTCTTCCTTAATTGTTCCGCATCAGAAGACAACATCAAGGCAAAATGATCTGATGCCTCAGTTTCAATATGTTGCACATTCGCATTCTCGAATTTAATTTTCCAATTAGGAGAGACTAAGACACGATCTAGCCTTTCCTGGATTATACCCTCATTTTCCCTGTAACACCACCATGTCCAAGGTTTTCCATTATAACCTAAGTCAATTGCACCTAAGTTCCATATAAAGTTCTTAAAGTCTCCAAATGTCCGAGTATCTCTGTTTCTTCCTCCTTGTTTTTCCTATTCATCAATAAAATCATTAAAGTCACCAGCTATGACCCACAAAGCACCCCAATCTATGCATTTTTTAACCAATTCTTGCATCTGATATCTACGAGTAACTCTATATGTGCTTAGATACACAAATATACACCAATATTTGCAATCAGCTAAGTCATCTTTTATCAAAGTTGCGATATAAAAAGGAGAAGAATGTGATTCACATATCTGGATAGTGTCATTCCAAAATAAAGCTAGACCTCCTGATAATCCCATCGGCTCCACAGTTATAGCGTGCACCATATTTACTTTTCTTTCTACCCTCTTAACCGTGCTTTCTCTATTTTTTGTTTCACTTAAGATAATAATACTTGGAGAGTGAAGACGCATTCTCCTTCAAAAAGGGAACTGTCAAGGATCACCCCAGGCCTCGACAATTCCACACCATAGCCCTCATTGTAAAGAGGGAAGCCATTTAGAGCTAGCCTCCCGCTTCACCATGATTTTATTCTTTGTTGTTGCTATATCAATATTCGAAGCATTACCACTCTTTTGTCTATCCCCTGTAGCTTGTATTCCTTCCTCTAAAATAACAAGCTCACCACAATTTTCATTAACACTCTTTAATTTTGTATCCTTATTTAAACTATTAGAAGCACCAACTAGTCTAACCCTCCGTTTCCAGTTTATCCTTTATTCCCCTTCATTCTGATTGTCATTCCTTATTTGCATAAGCTTATTATTTTCATTACAATGTTCAAATTCTAATGACTGAGATAAGCATTCAAAATAAGCCTCAAGAGCAGAAACACATACCTGATCTTTTGTTCCAGCTTGTAAGTATTGATTCCTTTATGGCCTTCTATTTGATTAATGATTATGATACCCTGGTTAATGTTTTCTGTCAGGTCTTTTGTATTCATCTGGGCAGCATCTTCATTTTCCTTTGCTGTGGCGTCATATGTATTCTTGTCAGGTGGTAGTTTTGAGCACTTATCCTCCTCCCCTAATCCAATATCCAAAATTTGGGTTTTTATTAGCAACAGAAGTTCCCTCTTGTGATTCATAAGTTGTTATCTCCATAGGCTGCAATTGGTTTGATTCTTTTTTTGTGCATGGAATCCTCGTCAATTTCCTTAAGACCTGTAGTTTCTTTGCATTCACTTTGACATATTGTGTACTCCTTCATGTCTCTGATTATCTGCGGAAGCCACACGATTCTCTGCTTTTAGCCATGCCCCAAACGGATCCCTTTTTAGTGTGTCTGATCGTATATCCTTGGCTCTTTGGACAAAAGTTTTCTCATTATGTCCTAGTATACCGCAGTAAAAACAAACATAAGGAAGGTTTTCATATCGTAGTTCAACCCATGTAGTGTCCCCTCCTAATTTGATTAATTTACCTCTAGGCAGTGGCTTGGAGATATTCATCATGACCTTAAGTCTCATATATCGTCCCTTCTTGTTCCCATTTCCCGGGATTACAACATCAACAGTTCCTCCCAAAGCTTGACCTATTTTGCACCGTACGTCCTCTGATATCCAGTGTAAGGGGACGTTCCAAACTTGAACCCACATATTACATTCATTAAACACTACAGAATCGCTCTTCAATCGTGGTTCCAAGGATGAACATTAAGGAGGTATCTATCATATAACCATGGCGTACCCAATCTTATGTTGTCCATACTTTCCTTATCCTTAAAACTAAACTGAAAAAATTATATCCTATTTCCTTTATTTCCAGTCCTACTGGGTTTCCCCAAGCCAAAGGTAAAATGTTCTTGATTCCTTGAAAGTTAACCTTTTTATCTAATATCACTTTACCACAAAGACTTACCTCACACTCCTTCAAGCTTGATTGAATGTCTGGAATTTCAATCGCTACAACCTCCTTTTCTTCCTCCGTTAGAATAAATTAATGTAGTCGTTGTCCCACCAAGATATTAAGACATAATAGCAAATTTCTATCTTTAAAAAAATACAGTTATATACAAGTCGTACGTAGATGACAAATTTTGCAATTTGACTATTGGTAAACAGCAAAAATCCCCAGCCCACCAATTTTATTGAATTTATTCTAATTATGTAATCTTAGATTTTCATGCTATGAGAGTAAAGTTGTCTTTACCTAGTATTCTATCACAAATTAACTTTTGATCAAGTCTCGATCAACATTAAGTGCCTTAACTTGACTAAGTGTATATTTCGAATCATACTCTATATATTATGTCACGATTCAGACCGTCGTGATTCGCACCCACACTAATCCTCCGGTGGGAGAACCATAACTACTAACTAACTAACAATTTAAAGCTACGGAAGCAGGTTTAAATAACTAAATAAGGAAGTTCCCATAAACTCCAAGGTTTTAACAAACAACTAACCAAACTAATGCGGAAGAACAATCCCTAGAACCTGAAAGTCAATGTACAAAAACTCTAACAAGATTCACAAGTCTAAACAAGAAAATCATTTAAAGAACTAGTCTAAGTCCGAATAGGATGGACTAAACAAAAAGAAAACTCAAGGCAGCCCGGAAGAACTGGTTTACCCTTGAATTTGAATCAACGATCACTGATCTTCTAAGCGAGGTCTGTCAATAGCCGCCGGAAGATGCCCTGTACTCAACAAAAATAAGAGCAAGTGCAGTATCAGTACACAACCACCGTGTACTGATAGGATCACGCAGCTATCCCACTAAGTGACACACATGCAAGTAACCACAATCATTATAAAATATGCATAAACCGAACATATACAATATTAGTCAACTATTACGAACAACGAACAATTTCACGATTCTCACATATCACAATTATATCAATTTAGAGCAACATACCATCTTCCAATATCAATCATCATTAGATATGAACGAAATCATCACAAGTAGATACACAACACAATTCAATGGTCCTCTCACGGAACTCAATTCAATGGTCCTCTCATGGAACCCACACCCAAACTGTTAGCATACCAGAACGTGGTACCCGATCCAATATTTATGCCGGAACGTGACAACCGATCCCATGTTTATGCCGGAACGTGGCAACCGATCCCATGTTTATGTTGGAACGTGGCAACCAATCCAAGTTAGTGTGTCGGAACGCAACACTCGGTCTATTCAACAAGCAACAATCACAATCACAATGTATATTCTCACAATCATACAACAAGAGGTGATTCATGTCATACAATTATTCAATTATTCTCATCCATAAGTAGTGTGATCAATAGTGCAACATTCGCATACATACACGTATTATAATGAAGCAATTACAAACATATATCACACCAACATGAAATCACAACTATCACCTACCTCGAATCCAAGCTTGAATCCCCTAAGACACTTGAATCTTCCTTTCCGGGTTCCTCTCGCTTGTTCGTGGTCTAAAAATATACAATTAACGCAAGGATCAACAATCAAAGGTCTAATTATCCGGATTATAACAAACCTAATAACCCTAGATCAAACCCAAAATCCTAATACCCAATTTAGGGCTTTTTCCACCATAAATTCCAGATCAAAACCCTCCCCCATCAATAATTACCCAAGAAACTAAGTTCTACGGATTGAAAAATAGATTCGGAGAGTGAAAACCTTACCTTTAGCCTCAAGAATGGTGAAAAACGGTCAAGAACTCGTCTGGGGTCGTCTCATAGCTCTCAAAGTCAAAAAGTGCAGAATAAAACATTTTGGGGGTTTTATTTCTGACTTAAGTTGCATCTCGCCTGCCACAGCGGTCCTCACCCCATTACAGCGGCCCCGCTAGAGCGACAAAACCCAGCGCCAAAGCGGCTTGCACGAAACAGTGAGCTATTTTAATAATTCCAAGATTCCCATTTCACAACACACCTTTGACCAACGACGCTCAGAAAATACTGTTCACGCTAAGATCGATTCCGGGAGTTCTACTCACCCGAATTCAATTCCGTAAAATCTTACGGATCCCTTAACGACTTATCTAACTACGCATGTAATCAAAATCATTAATAGATCTCTCATTTGTTACCAGATTTCCCTAGACTCCGATTTCATCTAAATCTGGACTAGGCTAGGAAATCTCAAGTTACTACGAAAGAGTTTTCTGACCTCAATTCTTTCCCCATTGGCTTTTCTCTAATGACCTAATCAGGTCGTTACATATTATCATGTAAATCAGACGTTTAAATGATAGAAAATGTTTTTCTTGGAAATAAAAACATAGTCTAAAACATTTTGCCTGTTTCAATTTGATAAACGAAAAACTGATAAACCACATGAATAATTTGCATTGATTTATGACTTCAAATTATCTTTAAGGCCTTTAAAAAGATACGTGGATTTCTCAAGACACAAATTTTGAGCTAATCCTCGACTGAATAATGCATAAAAAGAATGATATCGAAGGACTCGTGAGCTATAATGTTCTGAATGAAACTCACCAAATCAGCTAGAAGAGAGGAGATCCTAATATGTTACCTTCTCAATAATAAAGCTTGTATCTACATTTTTAAAAGCCAATATAGAACCCACGTAATCAAAATAGGACACTTACGCGGAAAAAACATAAAAAGAAATATGAAATGCATTTAAATTTAAAACACTTCTTTATAAACAATTAACTTAAAAAATTATGCTCCTTTTGAAAATCTTTCTTCAGAATCTTTGTAAGAAGTACTCTTTTCTTTCTTTATAGGGAGTTTCTTGTGATTCTGACATTCTTATTCCTATTCTTTTTATATAGTCAAGGACGATCTTTGTCTAATTGTAAATTTTCTATCACATGTACTCTTCAGACATCAAGATTCTTAACATTCAAGTATATATACTTAATCCTTAATTGAGCTTTCATTCTAGTGCTTGAACTAACTGCTCACTTATGATAACTTTTTAAGCCTTACTAGGGCTTTCTGTTAGTGCTCAATCCAATGGTAAACTAACAACTCTTACTCTAATACAAGTAGTTCAAGGTATCATGATCGATCAATGTCTACTAATGTTTTTCAAATATCTGGAGTTTTCCAAAAATAATTATAAGCAGTTCTTAAATCTTAAAATTCAAAAAACAATCTTCCTAGAGTTTCATTAAAATAGTTCTACAATGAATAGATTATTTCTAAAACTATTTGAAATTAAATCAAGTTTTGCATTAAACAAAATTCATTATTTATACATAAAAGAATTCAATAATTTGAAAAAGCATGGTAAATTTTAATAAAAGAAGTAAATGCATGGAATCTTGAAAATAAAGATCTATATTTTCTAATATTAACTGGAATATCACTGGAGCATTTTATATCTTTTGAAGGGAAGGATATGTTGATAGATAATGTTCTTCAAATTAGGTCAACGTATTTGCTATCAGTAGTTAGCTCCCTAAAGTGTGATTCATGACCTTCATAAATTATTTGCTAGTTTTTTCTAAAATAATAAAGAAGTAGGCAAAAGCAAATTTTGATATATTGGCCTAATATGTGTTCACCAAAATCAAAGTTACGGGAAGGGGAAAACAGTAAAAACACACAAAAACAAGCAAATGACCATGAGGATCCTTACAACATTGTAATGACCCTCCAGGTTATTTATGTGTTTATACCTTCTTTTCATTGTTTAGAGCAGTCAAATAGTGACTTCAAGTCATTTATGACCTGGGACTGACAGTCCCGTCACCTGATCGTTTGTTTGATTTTTATGCGAGTTATACTTTTTTAAGAGCTTTTTGACCTTGAATGGTCATTTTTTTAACAAAATTTCAAGAAGATGATCTTAGAATTACTTCAATTTTGACGATACAATCATCTCTGAATGGGTTATTTTAGGCTTTTACCAAGGTAGGTATCGTGAGGCTTTCAGTGCGAGTCTGTGATTAGGCGTTTTAACTTTCAAGTTAAGGCCTAAGTTTGACTTTAGTCAACATTCTACATAAATAAGATCGGACGAGAATTCCATCAGCGCCGTTAGCTCCAGTATATTGAGTTTCGTCTAGAACGACCCTTCATTTGAATCCTGAGGCTTCTGAGTTAATTAATTTTGAGCCACCTTACGGATTTTGGCTTAAAACAAAGTTAGGGGATGGAAACCACTTTTTGCCAAATTGACTTTGTATCGTAATATCAACTATTGTGTTGAGTCTGTAATATCAAATTCGGTAGGGTTGCATATCTCATTTGCGTGCACGGAGTTTCAAATGAATTCGGAACTCTCTGTCAGAATTTGACTTGCCAAAAACAAGTTGATATGCATTAGTTGGTGGAGGCTATGGCCTTCACGATCGCAGGCCCTATGCCATGTTTGTGAAGGCTTGACAGCCTGGTGGCCACATTTACCAGGCCCTAGACACGTTCGTGGGGGTGATGTTTGTGGGGTCCCTGCCATATTCATAGGGTCCTGTTCCTCTTTGGACATGATCACAAGGCCATCGTCATATTTACAGGGTTTGTATTCACGGTGGACCTCCACGTTTGTGAAGAAGAGATTAGACTAATCTTTAAATATGACAAGTCGAAAGGGTAGCTCTCTTTGGAATCTTCAAAGTGTGATTTCTTAGTCTTTTAGCTTGAAATCGAGTTATTTGAAGTCCCGCACGTCTGAAATTGTCGAGGCTACGTTGAGGAGTGATCAGATAGTGTCGGGCAACCTCCGTTTGAGGTGAATTATCATTGCAACTCGTTGCCTTGTTCTTATTTTTGGAGCTAAATTATTGTTTTCTTTCTTGTTGTTCGTTGTGGCTATTCCGATCCCCAAATCATTCCCCTTTTTGGAACACAAGTTTGGCATTGAATAGGACCTTGTGATGGAGTCAATTCCAAAAATTATGGCATGGGCTCCACAATTCTCATTTGACTCTAGAATAGGCTTTTCTCCATTTATTTGCTTTGGTTTCTAAACGACCGTACTGATGTTGTGATCCTATTTTTAATAGTGTGGTATAGTTCGGATGTTGTTCAGAAAGTAAAAGCTCCAGCCTTGTGATTGTGGTCGGCCTACAGGTAGGCTACAACTTCTTTCCCATATAGATTAAGCTGGATTGCGTAAATACATGTTGATTAGAGTGAGTTGGGGGCAGGTACCTAGTCATTCCTACTTGTCTTCCTAGATACCATGTTTTAGGATTGGTCAACATTGTTTTGGGTTTATTACCATGCTAGTTGAGGTTTATATGTGTTGCATGTTGTTGTGTATTAATTGCATTATTACTTGTTATATTAAGCATGTTCGGCCTTAGTCTAGAATAGACTAGTGTTGGTTTTGGCTTGCGATTCTTGTAGCCTTGTTTCGTCTCCGACGTCGTTTCGAACGGACTAGATTCATGTAGACTATAGTTGTAGACTTGAGTTTGATGGCATGAGTCATAGTTTAGGTGATTGTGAGCTTTAATTATCTTATGTCCTCTCTCTTCCTATTTATGCGGCTCTAATGTGTTATCGGAGGATTTGTTCTTTCGCGGTTACTTGGGATTAGATTGGAATGGGGTAATAAAGCAAAAGTAAAGGCAAGGGTAGTCATGAATCATGAACCCCATAAGCCTAGAAGGCACAAATAAAGGCATAACAGTAACAATAAAACAATTCATAATTTGGTTGAACCCCCATATGCCCAGCAAGTGCACACAAAAGGTACATTATAAGGCACAACCTAATAACACACATATGTACCTTCCCATAATCTTATGTCGAGATTATACCATGTAACCAAGCATCTCCCAGAATCTTACGTTAGAATAACTAGTCCTTCCTACAATCTTACATCAAAAATACTTATCAGAACCTATCACACCTCAGAATCTTACCTTGGAATGACTTGTCATTGCCAGAATTATACATTAAAAGGCCTTCTTTACACTTGGCACACCCCAAAATCTTACGTTGAAATTTCTAGTCCTTGTTAGAAGCTTACGTCAGAAATCTTATCAGAACCTAGCATACCCTGAAAACTTACATCGCAATGACTAGTCCTTCCCAAAATCTGACATTCAAAAGCCTTACCAAAACCTAGCACACTCTAAAATCTCATGTTGGAATAGATAGTCCTTCCTAGAATGTTACATCTGAAAGCCTTAGAAGCCAAGTCAATCCTAGGATATTACATCGAAATGACTCTACACAAACCTAACATCTCTTGAAATCTTAAATCGGAATAGTGACGACACTAACTAGCCCCTCCTAGAATCTTACCTCGGATCAACTATTTTACATAAAGGAATAGGGTCATGAATAAGTCTAGTTAGTCATCACACCACAGTTAGCCATCCAGTCTTACTAATAATGATACCCAAAGGTCACAACCTAGCCCGTAGGGTCGAAACTAATCCAATACATTCTCGAATCTAACCCCTTGGGCCACAAAACCAACATCTAAGGAAAATACTCACTAATCTAGCCTAAGGCTCAATAAAATTGATACTAAGGCCATTCTAGCTTATTCACAACTCACCGAATAAAATATAACATCAAACTATTCATGATCAACCCAATAATTCTGATACAATGAAAATAAGGCTAACTAGGATGATAAATACCAACCCAACACTTAGAAAACTATCATGATAGAACAATCAAAAAGCAATGTCTAAGTATAGTAAGCATAGACTATCTCAAAATCAAACGCATGAGCTCCACATCTCTAAACTGATGCTTTTCCCTTCTAATCCGCTATGAATGCGGACAAACTATTGAAATAGTGATCGTAGCACCAATAAAATCATTTTGACACCCATAATGCAACAATAAATCTCCAGTCTAAAATTGAAAAACAAATTGTATTATGGAACCCACACAAGGAATCACAAAATTCACTTTGTCAATAGGTCCCAACTAGCTCAAGGAACTAGAGCCCCAAAAATGGGCATAATCTGACCTTAAACATGTCACAAAACATCATAATGCTATTTTTTATGTTTGTCATAAGCCAAAAGGTTGCTCTATGAGTCTGGAAGCCTCAGTACCCAAACCAAGAGACCTATCTAGACTGAAATCGATGTTTCAAAGAAAACAAAATCATGAAAATTACATTATAATGTTGTGTAGCTAAAAGTTTAACCAAAATCATCTGTTCAAACTTCAAAATCACTAAACAATGAAAACTTGCATTAAACTAAATGAAGGGCTCGGTGACCGAACTATCAGTCCTAGTATGTAACAAATGTCTTGGTCCGCTACAGGAAAGATCTAAACACCGAAAAGTCTAGAGAAAAAGACCTAGAATGTCATTACAACATCCATTACTAAAATTACTTTCTTCCTCAAAATTAAAGAGTAAAGAAATACCTTAGGGTTCGAGCAGGTGTGGATACTAGGCTCGCAAGTCATACTTGTTCTCCTAGGCAGCTTTCTTGATTGGATGGTGTCTCTACTAAACCTTACGCACAAGAATATCTCATGAGTGCAATCGTCTGACGCCCCTAGCCAACATAGAACTTGGTTTTTCCATAAAGTCAAAAGATCATCCAGCTAGATTGAGTTATACCCAAGCATATGAGACTCATCAGGAATATATCGGTGAAACATCAATAAAAACTCTATGAAAAACTTAAAAGGCAGGTGGCAAGGCCAACTAATAAGAACATCTTCAACTACTCAAAGGATCTCAAAAGGCACAATATACCAGAGGCTAAGCTTGCCCCACCTCCCAAATCTCATCATGCCCTTCAAGGGAGACACTTGGAGGTAAACAAGATCACCAACACCAAAACTCAAAGAACGACATTAATGTTCTATGTAGCTCTTCAGCCTACTCTGAGCTTCAAGTAGCATGGCCAGAGTTACATGAACTCAAGCCAAAGCTTCTTGAAGCGAGTACGTACCACGAGGCTTAAGCTCTAAAGCCTTAAACCAACCAACTAGAGATTGGCAATGCTTATCATACAATGCCTCAAATAGGACAATCTAAATACTCAAACAATACTTGTTATTAGAACGTTACCAATTAGTATGCATGTGAAATGTTGTGCTAAGGTCAACCAAAGTACCCAACTCCTCCTAGAATGCCCTCCTCAAGCTAGAAATGAGTTGGGAACCTCTATCGAAGATAATAGGCACTGAAACCAAATTAAGACAAACCATCTCCCTCACATAGATACATGCCAACCTCCTGACACTAAACGAAGATTGAATGGGAAAGAAATAAGCAGACTTGGTCAACCAATCCATGATATACCAAATGCTATAAAAATCTCAAGAAATCTACAGTAACCCTAAAAAAAGTCCATAGTGATCCTCTCTCACTTGAACACATGAATGGTTGATCTCTGAAGCTCACCACGAGGTCGCAAGTGCTTTCCCTTTACTTGATAAAAACACATGCAATAAGTTGCATAGTCTTTTAATACCCAACTTCATATTGTTCCACTAGTACTGCTACCTCAAATCTCTATGTATCATAGTTGTGACCATGTGAATAAAATATCTCGAGTTTTGAGCCTCTAGAAGTATTATCTGAATCAAATCTCCAACACTAGGAACACAAGTATGATTACCAAATCTCAAAACACCCTCAGAGTCTAAGGTCGCCTCATAAGAATCTCCATTCAAAACTTGATCACGAATAGACACCAAACCTCATCCTCTAAGTTTCAACCATGAATCTTCTCCAATAGGGTGGAGCGAGCCTCAATATAAGCTAGAACTCGACCGGGATCAGAGATATCAAGTCGAGCAAACATTTTGACTAAGGAATGAATGTCTAAATCCAAAGATCTCTCTAAAACTAAATAGAAGACTAGACTCCCCATAGTCACTGCCTTCTAGGTTAATATATCTTCCACCACATTTATGTTGCCCGGATGGTATAAAATAGAGAGTTTGTAGTCCTTTAGAATCTCAATCCACCTACGCTGCCTCAAGTTAAGGTTCTTGTGGCTTAAAATATATTGAATACTCCAGTGATCTATGAAGATCTGACAATAAAATCAATATAGGTAGTGCCTCAAAATTGTAAGTAAAATACCTACCGCCGCCAACTCCAAATCATGAGTGTGTTAGTTGCATTCATGCATCTTAAGCTACCTCGACATATAATCAATAACACTCCATTGTTGCATCAGAACACAACCCAAATTGATGTCAGATATGTCATAATGCACCATAAAACCTTCTCCCTCAACTGGAAGAGTTAGAATAGAAGTTGCGGTAAGCAACTCTTTGAGCTTCAAAAAAATCTTCGATCACTCATCGAACCACATAAAGGAACATCCAACCTAGTAGTCAGCCCAGTTACTAGAGCTACTATAGAAGAGAATCCCTCGATGATCCCTCAGTAGTATCTTGCCAATCCAACAAAACTTTGAATATTTGTCACCTAGGTGGGCCAAAACCAATCCTGAACAACCTCAATCTTTGTTGGGCCTACCATAATCCCATTATTGGTCACCATATGCCCCAAGAGTGCTATAGACTCAAGCCAAAATTTACATTTTAAGAACTTCTCGTCAAGCCATTGATTTGTTAAAGCATGGAGCACAATCATCATAAGTTACTCATGCTCCTCCCTACTCCTCGAGTTGACAAGAATGACATTAATGAACACAATGATGAAGTAAACTATATAAGGTATGAATACACACGACATCAATTCCATGAATACTACTAGGGCATTGGTTAACCAAAATGATATTACTTGAAACTTATAATGGTCATAATTGAATCCCAAAAGCTTTATTAGGGATGTCCTCAACCCTAATTCGCAATTGATGTTACCAGGACCTTAAGTAAATCTTAGAAAATAATGTGGCACCTTGATGCTAATCAAATATGCCATCGATACGATGCAGAGGTTACTTATTCTTCATTGTCACCCTATTTAACTACATGTAGTCTATACAAATACGTAAAGAACCATCCTTATTCTTCATAAATAGGATGGGGCTAGCCAAAGTGAGACACTTAATCTAATGAATCGTTTACTCAAATGATCCCGAAGATGAATATTGAGCTTTACAAGTTCAGTAGGTGTCGTACGGTAGGGTGGAATAGAAATTGGACAAGTGCTCGACTAAAGATCAATAGCTAAATCAATATCATACTCAGGAGGAAGGCTAGGTAGTTCTGTACGAAAGAAATCTACTAACTTACGCATAATAGGGACATAATCAACCATAGGGCCTTCCCTACTAACATCACAAACATATGAAAAATAAGTTAAGAACCCACTAGATACTAATCTCTGAGACCAAACATAAGAGATAATCTAAGTCGATGTGCGGCTATCAGAACCTTACCACACAACTGGGGGAATACAACGCATGGCTAAGGTAACAGTCTTTGCAAAATAATCCATGACGGTATGGTAGGGGTTAACCCATCCATGCCCATAATAACATCAAAATATAACATATCAAGAAAATAAACTCAACCGAAGTTTTATACTCCTAAATTGTCACTATACATACTCTAATATCGGATCAAGATCTTGCTTAACCTTCACATCAAATACAAACGACGATTCTGAACCATTTTGAACAACTACACCACCTTCATATGAATCAACCAGACGAACACCCAATCGGTCCAACCTATGAACATCACGAACTAACTCTTTCTTATTATCCTCAACATGAGAAACACTTCCCATTGAAACTTGACTAAGAGCATCCGATACCACATTCTCTTTTCTGGGATGATATAGGTAACTCATGTCCTATTCCTTCAATAACTCAAGCCACCTCCTTTGTCGATTCAAATCCCTTTGAGTGAACACATAATTCAAACTCTTGTGATCATTAAACACATTTACATGAAAACCATATGAGTAGTGCCTCCAAATATTTAAAGAAAATACCACATCCTCTAACTCCAAATCATGAGTTGGATAATTCTTTCCATGCACCTTCAATTGCCTTGAATCATAAGCAATGATTTTCCCGTGTTGTATCAAAACACAACCAAGACTAATTTGTGAAGTATCACAATATACTACTAAACCATATTATCCTTCTGGTAATGTCAATATAGGGGCCGAAGTGAGCTATCCTTCAACTCTTGGAAACTCTTCTCACAAGCTTTTGATCATAGGAATTTCACTTTTTTTAGTCAATGTCATCAAAGGTGAAGCAATAGAGGAAAATTATTCCACAAACCTTCTATAGTAACCGGCTAAACACAAGAAACTTTGTATATCAAAAGTAGAAGAGGGTCTAGGACAATTCTTAACCGCCTCAGCTTTCTTAGGATTGACTTGAATACCTTCACTGGAGACAATATGACCAAGGAAGGCAATGAACCTCAGCCAAAAATCACACTTGCTAAACTTAGCATACAATTCTCTATCCTTGAGAATTTAAAACACAATGCTCAACATGCTCATCCTCACTCCGCGAGTAAATCAAAATATTATCAATAAACACAATCACAAACATATCAAGATATTGCTTGATGACCCTATTCATCAAATCCATAAATGATGTCAGGGCATTAGTTTAACAAAAATACATCACCAAAAACTCATAATGACCATACCGAGTTCGAAAAGTCATCTTCAAAATGTAGTTCTTTGTCACTCTCAATTGATGATAACCCGACCGAAGGTCAATCTTAGAGAAGTAAATCGCTCCTTGAAGTTAATCAAATAAATCATCTATCTTTAGAATAGGATACTTATACTTTATGGAAACCATATTAAATTATCGATAGTCAATGCACATTTAGAGAGAACCATCTTTATTCTAAATAAACAACATCGTAGCACCCCATGGTGAGATACTCGGTCTAATAAAATCATTATCCTAAAAACCCTTCAACTGATATTTTAACTTATTAGGTTCTACTGGGGCCATACGATAATGGGTAATAAAAATAGGATACGTATCTAGAAAAATGTCAATACCGAAGTCTATTTCCCATTGGGGAGGAATACCGAGAAGATAATCAGGAAATACTTCTGGAAACTCATTTACAATCAGCATTGACTCAAGAGTAGGGTTTCAGATTCTTTATCCCTAAACCGAACAAGATGATAAATGAAACCATTACAAATCATCTTCCTAGCCTTTAGGAAAGATAAAAATTTACCTTCAAAAATATAATTTCCCCATTCTCATGAGATGATAGGTTTGTTCTAAACTTTGAATGTGACTAATCAGGTCTTAGAACCTATGAAAGCATAATATGCATGAAGTCAATCTATCCCAAGAATAACATCAAATCTAACATATCAAGCTCTACAAGATCGACATGAGTGACTCTATGAAAAATAGAAATAGGACACTTTCTATAAATTCTCTTAGCCACAATAGAACACCGAAGGGAGTAGAGACATGAAAGGGATTAGAAAGGATTTTGGGACCAATATCAAACCTCATGGCCACATAATGAGTAACAAAAGATAAGTTAGCACCCGGATCAAGTAAAGCATAAACATCTAGATGAAAATTTTCAACATAGCGGTCACCACATCTGGAGAACCCTCATGATTTTGTCGAGTCTGAAAAACATAGAACTTATCCTGACGAGGAGCATCCAAACTAGAATCACTAGGTTGCACTTTCCTACCATCCTTACCCTTGCTAGCTTGCAACTGACAATCCTTCACCTTGAGGCCACTTTTTCCACCACCAAAGCAACAATCTGTACCAGCCAAACATTTGTCATCACGTTTTGTACCACACCTTGAGCACATAGGAATAGAAGATTCATTATCACCACTTCCTTGAGGTTTAGGGTTAGGCATCCTATATTTTTTTAACTTTGGGGTTGCAGCATTTGAAGAACCTTGACCAAAAAACTTTTTCCTGAATTGAGGACGCCCATGTTCACTGAACCTAGAATGAGAAAAGTCACCATCACCAGTCATTGCCCTCTTAGATTTTATTCCCTTTCCTTGAGCTTTTCATATTCAATTTGTTGAGCATATATAATCAAATGAGAGATATCCATCTTCTTAATCAACATGGAGGTACGACCTTCGTTGACAACCAATTCAAAAACACCCAACACAAACTTACTGAACATTGCCCTAGAATCGACAACCATAGTTGGAGAATACTTAGCCAATTAAGTGAACTTCGAAACATACTCCTTCACACTCATATTGCCTTGACAAAGATTAATGAACTCAAGCACTTTTGCTTCTCTCATTTCGAGAGGAAATAAATGATCAAGAAAAGCTCCATTAAATTTCTCCCAATCAAGAGGACTCGCATCAACCGCACTCTCTTCATTCCAATGGTTGAACAACACTTGAGTTGATAAGTGGCCAACTCCACTTTTTCCACCATGAAAATCCCATAATTCCCAATATCTTGTAAATCTCATCAATGAACTCTTGAGGATCCTCTTCAACCTTGGAACCATGGAATTTTGCAGGATTCATCCTAGTGAAGTTTCTTATGCTTGTCACCGACGTACCCATATTTGAGTTCATGGGATAAATGGCCTATATATTAGCTTGGGCCATCATAGTTTGAGCCAACACTTGGAAAATGGCTCAAAATTTAACATGAGTCACTTGCTCGGCCAAAGGATCATCCGAAACTTAAGAAACCTCGAGCTCCACATTTTTATCCGCATTCCTACTCACGTAAGTTCTTTGAGGTGTTATATCCTTAAAAACATTGGACAAGACTTAGGAGAAGGATACTCTATGGCACGACTTTAGAGTATAGTTTCTTAAACGCTTTGTAGCCTCTTGTTCATAGATATGGCGTGCTTCACATTCATTAACAAGACTCTACTCAACACAACTTTTCAGACATCCTAGGATATTTTCTAAAATATTTTGCTCTGAATACCAAGTTTGTTACGATCCAAAGTACAACCTAGACGTGACATGGCATATAAGGCCCCGAGAGTCCCTACACAAGACACTTGACATGTATGCAACATAATAGAATAAAAATATGATAAATAAAGGTAAAAATTTCAATATCAATAAAATATTTTTTCCACAAAGCAGAAGTCTAATAATAGTCTCGACAAGCCATTTTAAACATCTTAAGAAGTGGTCGGGACATAACCCGTACACCACATACAACATCCAAAATCTAAAGGCATATGAAAGCAATAAAGATAACATGGTCCTCGGAAAATGAGGACTCACCATTTCTTCAATCTACTGAGCAATTCACTAGCCACGAATGGGAGGAAAAAGATTGTCAAATCCTACATTAGTTTTGAAATGTAGGCACAAGTATCATTAGTATATGGAATGTACGAAGTATGAGAGATATGCATAAAACATGAAAACATGATCATAAGAGGACATAATCGAAAATATGATATGCATGACCAAGCTAAACATCATTATATCATTTAAGTAAGAATCGTAAATCATGAACATGGTCAATGCATCTTAAAATATAAGGAAAGCTTCATAAAACCTTTGAAATAACTTTAGTTTATTTTGTGGGATATAGCTTTAACTAACAATAGACCATGCGAGCTATAACATGGAATCCGATGTAACTCCCTCATTGAGATGGGAGAGTCTAATTGCCAAGGTAGAACTTTGTATTATATCGTGTGATATATGTGGATCCACTAGCTAGGGCATTCAAAGAAATCTTACGGGGGAACATACTTTGGAACTAGAGGTTGCTACTAGAGACTAACCCTATTTGACCCTCCACCTTAAAGTTCTCTCGGTCCTAAGTTAAATCCCAATGGAATAGTCATATACATAAGCATAACATCATACATGGAACATCACAATTAAGATACTAATTCAAGCATAAAATATCATAGAGTAGCTCATTAGATCTTGAATCAAACAAGTGTGAGAAAACCTTTCACCAAACCATGATTCCTTAATATGTTAGACAATTCTTTCACAATTTTATTGATGCTAATCTTAGATAAACCTAATTTATAAAATATTATTTTTCATAAATCATGCATAACTTAATTAAGAGCCTTAATCATAGATTCATTTCTTCAGAAATTCATATCTTCTAGGGTTCATAGTCATAAGTCATGATCAATGCATGAGTTCATTTCAAAACAGTTGGAAAACATGTAATTGAGTCACAACAATCATAATAAGATCAAAATCAAATAATTGAATCAACACAAATAGAACTCATGAGGAATTGAATGAAAACATAATCAATTCAATTGAAATTGAACTAGGAGAATTGAGAAACCTTGGGGATCAATGGGTGAGCGGAACCCATTGATGAAGCCCTACATACCTTTCTATTCAAATCCCTAAAGAAATGGTGCAAAGGAGTCTTGACTTGGAAATCCTAGCTTCTTCTTCCTTGATCCAAAAAGAGGATTTTTGAAGAAAATCTTGGAGAAGATTTAGGGGTCTGAGTGAATGAGAGAGTTGGGGAAGATTTTGGGGGTAGAAGGGTAGTTATAGTTCTTTAAATAAGGGTCAATATGATATATTATAGGTATTAAAAGAATAGGAAAAGACCCAAATACCCTTCAAAATAACTGTCGGGTGATTCCTATGGTTGTGACTTATGGCTCGTAGGAATTCCTACGGCTCGTCTTGTTCAACCACAGAACAAAATTCACCTTACTTTCCATGAGACCTTCCTACGAGTCATCAAAATTTTTACAGTCCATAGACTCCATCCGTAGAACACAAGTTCAAGTTCAAAATTTTACTAAGTCTAGGACCTTTCTACGAAACCATCCTACGGCCTGTCAAACTTCCTATGGCTTGCCCTGGCTACTCGTAGGTCAAACTTCCAAAACTTAATTTTTCCAAACTCAACTCTATGTCCTATGATTTACTTCCTACGGCCTGTAGGGATTCTTATGGACCATAGGGCTTCCTATGGTCCGTAGGTTGGAATCGTGGAACCTGCCTGAGTGCAAAAACCAACATTTTCCTTTTTTCTTTCGACTTTCCAAATATGAGGTGTTACAATAGTGATCCATTCCCACATCCACTCAGGAATGGGTAGTCTATGAGTTCTCCTTTGGATAAAGAATATGTTGATTCTTGTACGAAAAATCCCAATTTATCAACAGATTCAGATCAACAAAGGTGAGGTGGATGGAAGGGATTCAATTGAGCCTTTTTGAACTCTTTGTGGAGAGATCTCCATGAAATGTGGTGCCACTTATGTGTAGAAGGAAGAATTGATTCTTCTATGGCTTGGGGTTTGTCGGGGTCACGGGTCACGTTGTTAAGAAAAAGATGAGGGTTTGTCATTGGATTTGTGTACGCGTATGTATTTTTGGAATTGGGAATGGGTCTGTTGAGTTGTATTGTTGTTTTGTATGAGAGAAAGTGGGCTGAATGTATTGGTTGTATAAATTGTGATGGACTAGGAATAAGAGTTAGCTAATTAATAAGAAAAAATGGGCTAAATGGATTTTGGGCCAAAATTAGACTAAAAATGGGGTTTAAAAGATGGGTTAAGTTTGCATTTAGGAAATGGTCAAATGACTTTCCATTATAGCCAAGTGAATTTAAAATGTAGCCAAATTGATTTAATTTAGTCAATTCGGCTAGTAATTAAATAAGACGATTTAACATTAATTAATTAACAAGTTGCTTAATCTTAACAAATTTAAATAACTAACTTAATTATAAACTATTTAACTCAAAATATAAACCATTAATTCAAACTAACCAAATTAGCAAGATATTTAATTAAAAACAAAAAAAATTGAGATGACCTTTGAATATTTATAAAAGGTAATAATTAGATGCAGAATTATATAGAAATATATATATTATTTAAAAATTATAAACATGATAAAATAACTTAAAATTAACTTTAAAATATTTTTAGTTTTATAAAAAACTAATTATTTCAAATCGTTTAAAATTGAAGAAGTTCAATAATGAATCTAGATTGCGGAGGGCCAAAGTTGGGTATCAACATTAAGCGTGGTATCTGAGCCAACCAATACCAGACATGGTACCCGAGCGAACTAAAAGATATCACATACCAATCGTGGTACCAGAGCTAACTAATAATAATCATTAGGAGTTGTACTCGACCCAACCAAGAGATATTCTATACCAGAAGTGGTACTCAAGAAAATCGATAGTCACACAAACACAATCACAATCACAATCACAATGAAATACATTCACACTTGTAAGTACAAGTAAACAAAACACCATCATTGCATATTGCATGAGATTGTCGCACAATTTATCATTTCACATTCAACCCTTATGTTTTCTCTAACATGGATTGTACCGGTTTCATTATAGAGACAATAATCATGCATATATGACATAACTTGGAAAACAACATTCATCACATACCTCGAATCAAGCTTTGGAAGCTCTATTGAACTTCAGCCTTCCCCTTGTTACGAAGTATGAGTAGTTCTTGGTCTATAAATAGCAAATAGAACATAAAACTAACCCATCATGGCCTAATTATACCCCGATTATGAATTAATCCTAACCCTAGAAAAGTTTCATTATTATTCCACCTAAACTAGGGGTTTTCCACCATTAACTCAAGTTAAACCATCCCTTAAAGTCACTTATCAAGGGTTGTAAGGCCTAAGAATTAAATAACTAGGTAGGGAAGTGAATTACTTACATTTATGGATAAAAATGATGTGAAATTGGAGAAAAATGGCCTAGGTCGCTTTATCTTCCCAAAATCTTCTTGGGCAATAATGGGCGGATATTGGGGTATTTTTTGCATTTTCAATGACTAACCCCACTATAGTAGCACCGACGTAACAGGATTACCCACAATAGTGTGAATAAATCACCCCTCCCCGCTATTACAACGTGTCACCTGTTGTAGCGGCTTGCATGGGATAAAAACTCACATATCTACCTAAAAGTTCCTATTTCACAACATACCTTGTAATCTTATCATTCTAAGTTAACCCCTTCATGCTATGTTTGATATCGTGATTTCTACTTACCCAAATTCACTTCTCAAAATCCCTATTGAATCCTTAACATCTTAGATAATATACAAACCAACCCAAGTTTAGACATTTTATCCTGTCCTCCCTCAGAATACCTTAAGCCTTACCTTGCTCAGATTTCGTCTAAGACTAGTCTAGCCTAAAATTTTCAACTCACTGCCCCAGAAGTTTTCTTACCCAAATTCTTTAACAGTTGGTTTATCCATAATGACCAAAAGGCTCATTACACTATGCATATTTATTTACTATGAGGTCATATATTAACCAATGAGCCTATCAAAGTTTCAGTTTCAGGTGGTACATCTATTATCCTTTTATCGCAACTATTTATAATTCTATTTTCTGCCTTACATATCAATACATTTTTATTCATACTGATGTTTCATTACTTGGGGACTCTACATTCGTGTTGCAAGTTCAAATAAAGGTACTAAAAGGCATATGCAATAGGGGTGTTGTCTCACTTGATGATTGGTAAGTTGTATTCTTCCTTGAGTTGTAATGCCTCACGACTTCTAAGTAAATGTTTGAACCATCCTATGTATGTGTATAGGTCTGAACCAGATGATTTTTAAGTTATACATATGTTTTTAAGGTGCTTTAATAAGTGTGGTAAGTGTATCAAATGTGTTTAAGAGTCGTAATATACTTCATACACCAAACTAAGTTTAAAACTTTTCTACTGGCTAAATTCCTTGCAAGAGTTCATGCCATTGCCAACTTAAAACGACCATATCTATCAACATGTGAAGAATTAGGTGACCCGTGAACTATCAAATATAAGATATTTGAGTCTTGTTTCTAACACACCAAACTGTTTGTCAATCCGATATTTGTAAGCAAAGTAATGCCCATTTTACTAGACAATATCTTGCGGTGCACGGGCTGGGCGTTGACTGCGCGTTAGTGCGTTGAGGCAAATGATACTGCCTTGACGCGCTCTGGTTGCGCACCCAAGAAGTTATTCACACGATAGGGCACGCCAGAACCCTAATAAAAGACCCCAAAGTTGTGGTTCACCTCCCTAGTTCATAAACATACCCTAGAAAGAGAATTTTTTAAGAAACTAATTTTCTCCAAGTTTCATCCACCATCCAAGGTAAGATTTGACCATAGAACTTTACAGTTTTATTCATGTGAGTAAGAATTAATATCTCCTACTCATGAAATTCTTAGATTTATAAGAGAAACTTCTCAAGAACTCATCTCCAAGGTCCAAGAAGGGTTTTTTTGGTTCTTCTTCTTCCAAGATAATTTTGTTCTTGGTCTTTGGAGAAATTAAGGTCTGTAAGACTCTAATGAGGAATTTCTTTCATCCTTGTGTCTAAAATTCCTCAATTTTCATGAATTCAATCCTACAGTTAGGATTTATAAGCCCACTTTCAAATTCTCCACTTTTATGATCGAATTTCATGATTTCTTGAACTTATTTACTCATGATTATGGATTTTGGTTATTGTTTTCCTTTTTATGTTTAGCAAAGTTTTCCATGGGCATCCTTATTAGTTCTTGACATGATTCTTCTTATGGTTCCTTAAGCTTATATTTCAAAGCATTTTTTTAGAACCTTTAAGTTATTATGAAAGTTATTTTGAGATTCTACAAGTTATACATATTCTAGAAAACTTTCTCATGATTTCAAATATACGTTTTAGAAAGATATTTCAACATATGATTTTAGAAAGAAAGATTTAAGTTCTGTCTAACAGATTTCAGCATAGTCTCACAACAAGATATGTTTTAGAAAGAGATTTTGAGCAAGACTCATGACAAGTTTCTAGGTAAGCTTAATAGATATTTCAATGAGGTATATGGATAGTTGTTTTGGGAATAGTATTTAGCACCGAATGAGCGAGGGTTCTAGATAGCCCAAGTTCTAGAACAACGTGCCACCATAGAATTATGTTTCATCTCTTTGTTGATTGACTATTAGCCAAAAGAGGCTCAGATTAGTGGATCCACATTAGACAGACATGTTCTATATTCCGACAAGTTATATGTTAGCCCTCGCCAACTAGGATTGTAAGTTGGTGCATGTGAGCTCACATGGTATATGTCGATTAAGAGAAACTCTCACCTAAAAAATTATTTAATTTATTTTATGTCTTCTTGATATTATCATTATAACATTTTCATTTTCAGATATGCATCCTTTTAGATATGATTTTAGGAAATATGGTCTCATGTATACATTTTTGTTTTCTGTAATATTATGTCATATGTCACAGTTTTAACTCCTAGTTCTTCAGTTATTGTTTGCATATGACTCATGTTCATATTTGTAGTTCTTTCAATTGCTTATACAATTGTTGATCTCAGTCTTACCTTGCATACCAATACATTCTATATATTGACACTACTTTGTGCCTGATTCAGATTCGCGGGATGACGTTCCACTGAGTTCCTCTACTTTCAGTATTGTGGTGAGTCCTTGCATTTAAAGGACTTCAGTTACGAGTTACTAAATTTTATTCACTGAAGTTGTGTTAGTTTTCATGCAGTCTGAGGGTTTGTCCCGGAAAATCATTTTATTCAATTTCGAGGCTTTCAGACATTAGTATTCAATTGTAATAGATTTATTTCTAAAATCTATTTCAATTATGATTTTTGTTTATAACTTGCGCTTCAGTGTTCATATGATATGCTTAGATATGTTATGTCAAGGGTTAGCTTGGGATCACTTGTGGTTTCAAGTACCGTACTTCAGCTAGGGTGTAGAATTAGGTCGTGACACTTGTCTCAACTATAGTATTCGTAGAGACTTGTGGATATAATCTATTAAGTCTCTTCAACTTTTCATTTGTATTCCTTTCAACTTATTATATGTATAGTTTCAGTTGCATCCTTGTCGGCTTCCTAGTTCTGTATTAGTTAAGTTGGCCTTGTCGGTCTTTTCATTATGTACTTAATATTATTGTGAGCTCGTCAGTCTAGTTATCTTGTTTCAGCAAGTTATTATGATGACCTTGTCGGCCCTCATTGTTTCCCGTTCTTTGTCTTTCAGTCGGTTTTTTCGATCAAGTGAGGCATCGAGTGTCGATCGCGCCTCCCTAGTTTGGTGTGTGATACTTATCTAGTGTCACAATCGTACTAGCATCATGATAACAATCAACTTCTTCAATACATAGTAACTTCTAAATTCTGACATTTGTTTGGTAGATATTTTGTCAGTAGTGATGGTAGCTGACATTAGGGGTATGCACTATTCATAACAAATTGAAAAATCAAATCAAATCGAACTAATTCTAATTTTTGGATTATTTTTTTGTTTTGATTTTGGATTAAGAATTTACTTAGAATTAAGTTGGAGTTAACCATTTTTGTCTCTTTTTAATTGTTTCCTTTCATTGTGATTTCGTTTATATTTTATTGTTGGACATCTTGGACGTTTAAGTATTGTGTCTTATGTTTTACTCGTGATTTATATATATTAGAAAGTATATTTAAGAGATTCAATATTAAATATTAAGTTGGACTTTTAGGATGTATATATATTTGATTAAAAAAATTGTACACGCATCTTGTGTAGTATTAGTCTTTGATTACATCACTAGTAGAAATGAAATTTTTCTATAAACATTCAAGCTTGAAAAAAAGAATCCTTGGAAATAATTCTGCCATCCAAAGTTGAACTTATTATCTACTATTTATTTTTTACTTTTCAAATTAGAACTCATATTTTGCATCTTGGCAGTTGAGTCTAATATTTTTATTTAGTTTTTTGTTAAATAAGGTCTCAAGCCTAACTTACACCCCAAAAGTTATCCCAAAGGGAGAAGGATTGCCCAAGCCTTTTAAGGAGTCCATCCATCTCATTAACCACCAATGTGAGACTTTTTGCTTTAACATCCCACCTCATGTCCAGTGCTTGCCATCTGGTGCGTGCTCAATGTTAGGTAATTTTCGACCCACCTCACGCCCAGTGTTTTGCATCTGGTGCATGGACAATTTTTAATTTATTTAGTCTCCAACATTAGGTGAGATGGACCCTACTCTGATATCATGTTAAAATAGGTCTCGTACATATTCTAAGAATTTATATTAGTATAAATAATTGATTATATTTAATGGGATTAGGTCAATACTGTAACCTAACGGTATATATTAAGAAGCAAAAATAAAATATATATAGTAGATGCAAATATTAATGATAAAAAATTAAGGTAGGAAAAGATCAAGTTGACATTTCCAATTAATTAAACATGACATTTCATTTGGTGGCATTATGTACACTAGAAGATATTGACGAAAATTTAAGAAAGAAAGGGTGTTGAGAGGAGAAATATAAAACTTATTGGGCTCATATTACATTACATACAATTTATAAGACAAGAATAGTAAAATTGACCGAAAAATGAAACTCAAAATATATGTTTTGGTTTAAGAGAAATTAAATTATATAAGTCTTCCATTTTCTTAATTTTCTACGCTATATATATAAAGTATAAACCTTCTTCTACTTCATCAACCAGAGAGGGGATGTCTCCATTGAATCGCAAAGGTTCAATATTAATAAAACCAAGTCTTGTAGCTTTGATAGCTTCAACTTTGATAGTATTCTACATATTTTCTACTTCAAGATTAATTCTCCTACATCCTCAACAAACATGGATTCACAATTTAGATTCATCACCAAAACTAAGAGATTTTGTTGTTGATCATCATAATAAGCCTAAACAAGATGAAGATACTCATCTTTTATTAGCAAATACTAGCACTACTTTGCCTTTGCCAGAACCATTTCCAATTACTAACGCCCATGATCACCATCATTTACCTAAGCCAAACCTTCAACTCGGCTCTTCAAGAGGTCAGAAAATTCATTAATAATTTCATGTTTACTTTTACTTCATTAATTATTTTGATGTTTAATTTATAAAGTAATCAACTCTAATTTCAAGGGACTTTGTAATTTCGTTATTAATATTTTCTTCAAATTGTTTTTACAAAATTCAGGTTCTATATTCATCTCATATACAATTTTCTTGGTAGAAATCATAGCATTCATAGTAAATATAATTTTATTTTTTAAAAAATAATAATATTTATAAGTAATTTTTAAAAAATATGGGATCCAAGCGATGACTTTAGTGACCTAGGAGTTAAGACTCCCTGCTCTCCTCCTTTCCATTTTGTGAGAGACACATGACATAAGTTATATTAATGATTAAAATAATTAATTAAAGTAAAATTCTGATCAAGAATTAGATATGCTTTTACCATTTTATAAACTTTATTCGCCAAATTTATGAACTCTGTTCATCTCTTCGTCCAAAACAACATTTGTTGTTAAAAAGAATTGCCAATACTAAAATTATGACGACATTTTTTTCCCGCTAATATGAATCTATAAGTTTAACAGATTATTATAATAACACAATTGAGCATTATATAGAAAATGTTATAAAAATAATCAATTAACATAATTGAAAATAATTTAAAAATATTGAAGTATCATCGTTCCTACTTATATCTAATTTGAAAGAAAAAGTGCCTAATGATCATTAAAATAAAATCAAAAGATTAACCCTAAGAGAAGTTGAGACTGACTCAGAAATGAAGAACAACGTACGAAAAAAAGAAAAGACCGGAAGAAAGAAAACTTTTTAAAATATATTAATGGATTTATAATTCTACAGCTATATTGTGGGATTTTTTAAATTTATATAAAATATTTATCATCCAAATCGTAGTTAGAATTTCACTTTAGTTAATTATCTTAACCATTAATTTTAACTTGTGCAATTTACTTGAAAAAATGAAAAGGAGCCAAGTACATATTTTAGAGAATTTGGCTCATCTCTATTACACTTTCTCTCCATTTCGTCAAATATATATATACATGAGAATTGAACTCTACAATATAATAATATAATTTTTGATTACTAAACTCAAGTTTTATGTATTAAATTTTGACAGAGGTATCAATTTGTTGTTTCTCTTTGTTATCTATTTTCTTTTCTTATTATGTAGCATTACTTATAAACCATCTCAAGTAAAGTCTAAACTGGAAACGTCAGTGAAAGTGATATGTATTGATATGTTATTTTATTATGTAATTGTGATAAATTTCTATTATTAGAAATAACATATTGTTAATTTCCTTAATTTGTTAGAGAAGAATGAAAACGTAAAACGTGATATTTTTGAAGTTGGGGGAGGGTTAAGGGGGTGAGCAGCCAGCAGGCCGTACTTCATCTTATCTGTTATTTCGTTCCTTTTATTTAATAATTAATACTCTCTTTGTCTCAGTTTAATTTATATGACTTACTTTTTTTAATTAGTCTAAAAAGTATGATATATTTTTATGTTAATCATACAATTTAACTTTAAAATGCTTATTTATCATTTATTAAATGATTTATAATCACACAAATATCTATTATTTATTATTTTTTTTCCTTAAACTTTATATCAAATCAAACTAACTCATATAAAATGGGACGAGAGCCCATAAATTATGTCATTTTCATACTCCTACTTTTTCTTTCAACATCAGCATTAGCTGTTGAGTATTACCGGATGGGCGGCTACCTAGAATATTCTCCATCATCCTTCATTAACATATTAGTTCACCATTTTAGAAAATTATTCTTTTAACAAATTAATCAGATTCCCTTTCAGAAGTTGTACACATCAATTTGACGTATATTATATTTTTTTTAGTTTGAAAATAGAAAAGGAGTATTTCAATCCATTAAAGCAAAAATTTTGACTTTCAGAAAGTATTAACAATAAGAATGGACTTTCGTAAATCAATTCAAGCTGAAATTGTAAGAATTTTGAGTATTTACTCAGTGTCGGGCAAGTGAGTAATAAGATGAGAATTTGTGTTATCGTTATCTTAGCATATTTAATATATTTATTTCAATACTTTTTTCTTACACAATTTTAAAAATATCACTCCATTGTGAAGTAGTATTAAAATGGAAATCATTATTGTTATGCCCAGTTGGTTAGAAAAGTGGTCCTAAAGATCTCCCCAAAACTAAAAATATAGCATGTCCCGATCAAAAAGAAATTCTAGACAATTTTTTTACTAAAGCAACTATATATTATGATGTGTAACGGTATACTACTGAGGGCCGGCTCTATTATAAAGTTATTAAATCAACGATTTGGGTTCTACGATTTTCTAAAGATGTGTTTTGTATAGATATGATATTCCTCACTCCATTTTATATTTTCTTTTTCAGTTGGGAAAAAAAATGACACATTTCTATATTGAGTAGTAATTTAACTTTAAAATGCCTATTTTATTTTTAATGAAATATTTTTTAGTCACACAAATATCTGTCTTTTTTTAGGCCATAAATATCAGTTTATTTTTTTATTAGACTTTGTGTTAAGTCAAACTAGCTGATATAAATTGGGCCGAATATAGTTTTTTTTCCTTTTAAAAAATAATAATCTTACGTACTATTAAATTTGAATGAAACTTTTGAGGAGTCCGTAAAATAACTTTTTATGTTTTAATGTGGAAACACTGTAACAAATGAAAAATTAAATAGTTTTTAAGTAATTATTCTATTTTTTTAAAATGTGGTTATCTTTTTTTTTTTGTTTGCATATTCATATCCTAATACTAGTAAATAGTATGGAGTATGGACACATATTTTTATTTATCTTTTTCATTTTCCCTTTTACTATTCTTCTTCTCTTATTATTATTTTTTTTTTTACATATATTGAAATCTAACCAAACCTTCAGTATCCGGTAAAATCATTGTGTTTTTTTGCTTATAAAAAGATCAAAATTTATTTTTTGCTGTTTTCTTCAAAATTTAAAGCAACACAAAATATCAATCATTATATATATCGAAACAATGTAATACTATTTTGATATTATTAGACATATCAACTTATCTAAATCTTTTATTAGATTTTATTATTTTAATATTATAATCTATTTTTGCATTAAAAAATTGTCTGTGTTGATATGATTACTTCATAAGTATATTTATTCTTGTTTTAGTTAAATTGTTATTAGTATTTTATTAAATTTAAATATGTCAATTATAAAAATATGAATTTGAATATAAAATTAAAAAAAGCTAGAAAATTTCATACTTGAAAAAAAAAATGAGGATCTCTTTAATTATAAATTTTAACTTTAGGCGCTCAAACTTGTTGAATGGATCGATACCAGTATATTTAGTTAGCAGGTGTTCATCATCATAATAATAATTAATACAAACATTAGAATGGGAAAATGTTAAATTTATATACTATAAATTAAATCATACATATTATTTTTGGCTTTCAGAAAAAAAGGTTGAGATGAAGAAAGAGATTTTTCATGACAAGGATGTATTCAATGAAGAATACAAGGAAATGAATAGAAGCCTAAAGATATATGTATATCCGCACAAGAAGAATGAGCCTTTTGCTAATATTTTATTAGCAATTGATGATGAACCATCAGGGAACTATGCAAGTGAGAGTTATTTCAAGAAATCCCTTTTTAAAAGTCATTTCATCACAAAAGACCCCAAAGAAGCTGATCTTTTTTATCTTCCATTTTCTATAACAAATATGAGAAATGACAAGAGGGTAGGGGTTGGTGGAATCCAAGATTTTGTCAAAGAATATATAGTTGAGATAAGTGAAAAATATCCTTATTGGAATAGGTCAGGAGGGGCTGACCATTTCTATGTTGCTTGTCATTCTATTGGAAGGTCAGCAATGGAGAAAGCTATTCATGTTAAGTTAAATGCAATCCAAGTTGTTTGCTCTTCAAGTTACTTTCTATCTGGTTATCTTCCTCATAAAGATGCTTCCATTCCTCAAATTTGGCCTAGAAAAGGACCATCCCCTACAAATGCTCCTTCGCGGAGGTACGTGCATTATATTTTAGTCCCTGACACCTTTTTAGTATGTTCTAAAAAGAATCATGTCATTCCATATTTAAAAGTAAACTTTAAGCTTTTCAACATACTCTTAATGATATGTTCTTACCTATAGCCATAGTAATGTTATAAAATATTTAAAATCATATGTTCTAATTAAGGACATGTTTTATGTGTAGATGTCTTTCTTGATCTTAATTAGGTAGCCAGGAAAACACAATCATATAAAATTAAAGAGTTTTCATTTTATATATTGTTTTTTTTTACACCATCAGATCATGTAAATAATATTGAAAGGTAATTAATTAATTAGTCTTCTTAAAATATAAGAATATTTAAACTCTTGCAAATAAGATACTCCCTCTGTTCCACCTTATATGTCCAAAAAGAAAGACACATTTCTATAGTTAGTACTAACAATTTTACTTTAAAATGTCTCATTTTACTCTTAATGATATGATTAGTAAGCCACACGAAATTCTATGACTTATTTTAGATCACAATTTTTTATTTTTTATTTTTATTAAACTTGGTATTAGGGGTGTAAAAAACCGAACCGAAAACCGAACCAAACCGCAAACCGAGAAAAAAAACACGACTAATGGTTGGTTTGACTTTGTTTGGTATTGGAAAAAAAATCCGGCTATATTTGGGTTGGTTTGGTTTTAACTAAAAAAAACCAACCCGACATTATATATATAATTTTAAAATTTTATTTTATACATAAAAATATTTACTTTGATATAATTTTTAAATATTTCTTATACTTTTTCATAGTTTAATCTTTTAATATATTATTATTTCAAGTTTGAAACTTATAATTCTAAATGGTTCAATAAAGATTATAGTCCACAGATATTGGTAATTATAATAAAGCTTAAATCAAAATTAAATTAATACTAAAGGAAAAAAAATAATCAATTCAACACTAAGAATGACAATAATATTGAATATTTGTTCTATGGTTTTACATTGGTTTATTCAAATACATAATCTAATTTTAATTTCCTTTAATATTTAGTCATGTAACTAATACTTATTAAACTTATTTTAGCATGATTTAGTACTTTTAAATTATGATCATTTTCATTATGACTTGTTAATTTGCAATATTTTTTTTACGCGATTTCATTATTATTATTTTTTGTTGGATATTTTAGTATCATTACTCATATAATATTTTGTGTTATTTTCTTAAGAAACACCTTAGATAGTTGTATTTTGATAGGACTAAAGAAATATTTGAAGTACAAGTGAATTATATGTTTGTATGAATATTTTTCTGGAAAAAACCCGAAAAAACTCGAAAATTCGAAAAACCCGAAAAAACCCGAGTTTTATTGGTTTGGTTTATAGATTTAAAAATCCGACACAAATGATTTGGTTTGATATTTGAAAAATCTGAACCAACCTGGTCATGTACACCCCTACTTGGTATATATAAGTCAAACTAACTCATATAAATTGAGATCATGGATTAACTTGTTTGTGTTGTTAAATATTTATACTAATGGCGTATATTTTTAAAACTCAGAATTACCTTGTACTTTTCTTCTGAATTCTTTTTTTTTTTTTACCCTCCCTAGGAGCTCCCACCCCTTTTGCTATCTTGGTGACTCGAACTCGCAACCTTCGGGTTGAAAGTGAGGGGTGATTACCATCCGAGCAATTTCCTATCGTCTTCTAAATTCTTAGAGTATTTGTGATTCAATATTTTTAATTTGCATGAAAACATGAAGCAATTCAGGAAAAAGTTAGCTTTTTTCGCGGGAGCAATGAACTCGAGAGTACGTGAAAACCTGGTTGAAACATGGAGTAATGATTCAGAGATCATAGTCCACCGCGGCCGCATGAAAACACCATACTCAGAGGCGTTATTGGACAGTAAATACTGCATTCACGCTAAAGGTTTTGAGATTAACACTGCACGAATTGGTGACGCTATTTACTACGGTTGTGTTCCAGTCATATTGTCTGACCATTATGATCTCCCATACGCTGACATTCTTAATTGGGAAAGTTTCGCCGTCATTGTTTCAACCCTTGATATTCCAAAACTAAAGCAAATTCTTCAAGCAATAGAGTACCATCACTACGTCAAGCTTCAAAACAATGTAATGCAGGTGAAAAAGCATTTTCAATGGAACTCTTTTTCCAAAGATTTTGATATTTTTCATATGGTTATGTATGAGTTGTGGATTCGACGAAGTTATTTGAGACACATCTACTAACTAAATTGTAAAGGATTTCTATTTCTTGAAGGACAATATTTCAGTTTTTCTCATAAGAATTGTTGGTGTTATTTGAATATGTTCTATTTTTAGCTAATAGTATGTTTGAGGCCAGTTGACAAACAACGTTTAGCTAATGTGGAAAACTTTATTATATGCCTTAATTACCTAGTGTTCATGCACAAACTTAATTTGGGTCCAATCCATGGGCGGAGCTAAACTTTAGCATGTCAAAAAATTATTGCGAGACATATATATCAATAGTTTTGGATATATATAAATGGTTGAATAACCTTAACATGTTAAAGAAAGATAGCTCAATGGTTAAGGGCTTAAAGCTGTTCAAAGTTGTCTCATGGGCCTGGGTTTGAGCCCAAACTAAGACATTTTGTTTAAATTTTTTTTAGTTTCGTTTTTTAAGAGAAAAAAGGTCACCTCAAGGGCTTGGGTTGGAGCCCAGATTAAGGTGTTTGTTTAATTATTTTTTTTAGTTTCGTTTTTTAAGAGAATAATAGTGATGTTTCAATCTTTATAATATCACCAACAAGGTTTATTTTTTTACTTTTCCTAAAGTATGAACACCCTTGATGAAAATTTTGGCTCCGCCACTGGTCCAATCCCCTTTCTAGGATATAAAAAGATCCACACACTATTAGTGTTAGTCATGTGAAACACATCTGTAATAACAATCCTAACTGGAACAAGAATAGTATACTCATTATTAATAATGAGTCATTAACAACAACGAACGTATAATAGAATTTGTGTTGAAAATTGCTTCAAGTCGAATTAAGTTTCACTTGAAAACAAAAGCCAAATTAATATCTCATGAACTAGATGTCATGCTATAGTTTATTTATGATACCGAAAAGGGTCTAATATGCCCCTCAACTATTTGAATCGGTACAAAATTATCATCCATCCATCTTTCGGGCCCCAAATACCCCTAACGTCAATCTTTTAGCTCAAAATAATCTTATGTCTAATGGTCTGTAATCATAAGGTGGATGGAGGACACAATATTGTACCAAATCCCATAGTTTAAAGGCATTTTGAGCCCTTTTCCATTAAAATAGTTTGAAACTACTTAAGATTTATATGATTGACATGATTTTGAATTCGATAGTAAAGAAAAAATAAAAAGGATAATCCTATACTTTTACACCTCCCACTCACCCCTTCACTTTTTCTCCCTTCCACTTTTTTCAATTTTGGATCTTGTACAATTTGAAATTTTAGTTATTTTTTTCAACTTATGACAAAACAAGAGAGAAAAAGGAGGAAAATAACGACAACATTCATATAGAAAGAATTAGTTCAATAAAAGATGATTTAATTAAGCAACTATGTACTTATACTATATTTTTCTTTTGTGTGTACCCATAATTCAATATAAAAGAATACAAATTATAACCTTTTGTCCTATCCCACCATGATAATAATACAAATTAAAAGAATATGAATATATAAGTTTATTTCAAGTTTGAGTCTCTGATATTATCATAATAAAGAATAAGAGATTCAAAAAGGAATAAAAAGGAAATGAACAAGACATTTGACTAATTGATAAAAAAAATTATATTAATATTAGAGGTTACAAAGTGTGGATAAATTTCACGTTAATCATATATTAGCCTATATTGAGGAAACCACAAGCTAGATAGAAAATCGAATATGTCCCACTTCTCTTGTCATGGGCTAGAACCAAAAGCAGTATTATGTCAATAACAAATATAATTCACACACAAATAATTTTTGCGACCTGCAAGCATCAATAGTTGTAGTAACCTTCTAGGTATTTTTTATTCATATTTTTTATGTTTAGAGTTTTCGTATAGCTCCCCAAGTTATTATGACTTCTTGGGACTAACATGACTTTCATCAGGCAGTTTGTTTGATGTTTATGCAAATTTATGTGTTTTGGTGCTTTTGAAGTTGGGGTGTTTGGCTTTGGTCAAAACATCACGTAAATGACCTTACAATGCAATTTTGATGGTTTTATTAGGTCTAAAATATATTTTTTAGTCTCAATTGACCTTTGGTTGGGGTTCAAAGATTTTTGTGCTTATTTCGAGCTATCTTGTGGCTTTTGTTAAAATGGAGCTTGAGGTGTGACCCCCCTTTTCATAGAGAAAACCTTTATTGGAAGTTTTTTTTTTGACAATTCTATTGAGTTCTAAATAACACTTATGGTTGGGTAGAATACCCTGATTGCATTTGTGAGACTCCGAACAAATCCCAAGAGTCCATCCTAGACTTGGAATTTTATTGCAAATCTACTAATGCACCAGCCAGTACTAATGCATATGCTTCCATTAAGATAGGCTCGGTGGAGTCATTCTGTTTGATGGGTATCACTTTGACGATTCTGGATCACTTAGCTGACCCTCACTCTTACGAAGATTGATCGCTCCTATAGTATCGCTCCAGTGGGACCTTGGTTGCTTCTATGGAGCTGGTGGATCCTGTTGACCACCATCCTCCAAAACCTTTGTTGCACTGGCGATAGCGATATCACTTCAGTGACCCTTGGTCCATTCATTTTCTAAAAGAAGAAGAAGTGGCTGTGAGCTTGGTCTTAGGAAATTTCAGTGGGATTCTTGTTTGAGTTGGTTTTAGCTTAGGAGAGTTGTTGAGGTTGTCAATCTCTCTTTGAAACCCGTAAGTCTCTTTAATTTATTTGTTCTTCGCTTGAATATGGGTGTTCTAGAGCTAGTTGATTGTGGACTGTTTTAGGCCTTGGTTGAGCTCAAATTGTGCCCCTATTCGAGGAACAAGTTCCTTGAGCATGTGCGGACCTATTGACAAAGTCTATTCATTGATTCTTTGGATGGGTTCATAATCCCATTATTAACTCAATTTTGAGCTTGATATTTTTCTATTGCATTATGGGTATCATTTAATTTTATTAAAGCCTTGATAGCTTATTTGAGAGTGTGGCATCATTAAGAGGCTGCTCAAAAAGGAAAAGTCCTATTTTAGAGTATTTAGAGTGTGCCTCATCATAATCTAGGTAGGATAAGACTTAGTAATCTTAGACTTTGCTCGTTGGTTTCTTTAGCATGATGATTTGCTAGTTTTTTGTTTGGGTTAGATAGTAGGACTATTGTTGTTACCCTTGTTTCTTTTGTTTAGACTTATTTTGGGTATATTCGGGAATATAATATTGTATACTCTTGTCTTTATTGATATTATTACTTCCATGATCGGTATATGGGTTGGGATTGTCTTGTTATGGTTGTTGAAGCCATAAGCCTTTGGTTCGCTAGTGTGTGCAATAGACTTTAGCCTTAATGGCGCGTGTGACCTAGGGTTGGCCTAAATAAGGCTAGGGTTATATGTGACCCTTTAGTTGGACTTGAACCTATTTAGTATAATATATAGGATATTGTGGTATGCGTAGGTACTGAGCCTTATTTTTGGTTTTGGTTCTCCTAGTGTGGAGGGACCTCGCGATGTAAGATTTCGAGAAGGATCAACCCCTTTTGATATAGCCACCCTAATATAAGCATTCAGAATTGTCTAGGTTTCATTGTAGTTATTATGATATAAGATTTTAGGAGTTGGTAGGTTTTGTTATAGCTATGCCGATGTAATTTTAGGGAGAAGTTAGGTTTCTCTGTGGCTAATCGATGTAATGTTTTGGATGATGCTAGCTCTTTTTGTAGCTATCAATTGTTAGATTCTGGAAGTGGCTAGGTTTCATTTTAGCTAATTAGATGTAAAATTCTAGAATTGAATAGGTTTAGTTGTATCCATCCCAATGTAAGATTCCGTAAGAAGGTAGGATACTTTATCGCAAATCCAATGTAAGATTTTGGATGATGCCAACTCTTTTTGTAGGTATCCCGATCTAAGATTTCTGGAGAGCCTATGTCTTGTTATGGCTATCTTGACATAAAATTCCAGGACATGATAGAACTCGATGTATCCGTTCTGATGTTAGATTTCATGATGAGCCATACCTACTTTGCGACTATCCTGATGTCAAATTATGGGAATTTCCTTGCTTGAGTTTCATGTTTGTGGTTCATGGTTGATTTTGGTATCATTTTTTAATAGTGTTAGAACTTGTGTGTACCCATTGGGCTTATGAGGTCGGTGCCACGTAATTTCTTTGGCTTGTCTAAGATTCTAGGATGAACTATACGTACTTTGAGACTATCCTGATGTCAAATTCTGGGAGTTCCCTAGCTTGAGTTTCTTGCTGGTGGTTCATGGTTGATTTTTATTTTTTTAGTGGTAGTACTTGTGTGTACCCATTGGGATTATGAGGTCCAAGTCAAGTAATTTCTTCTACTTTTCTGTATATGTACCTTCTAGGCTTTCAGGTCCAGTTAGGTTATTGGATTGCTTAAATTACTTTGGTATCCTCTTTAAATTCTGTTGATATGATTTATGATTATATTACTATTAGTGCGTCCTTCTACTACCTTACATTCCATTTTACTTGTATCTTATTGTGCTTTTGTGATCTCGAGCCCTGCCGACCCATGTTAGCTACTAGTTACCAGCTATACTGGTATTTTGTAATACCCCAAAACTTTTAAAGGTAAAACCTGAACCATTCTTTATTTGCGTATAAGGTCATATCGGGTGATTATTAAATTGCTCTTACGTGTTAAGGTAAATTATTTTGTATGAGAATAAATTTGAACATGAATCAAAGTCACAAGAATCCCCTCGCAGAAAGTTAAGTTGAAAGCTTCTTTACTGATTAAGTTTTGATATAAGATTCTACTTAGGTCAACATCAAACAGTCATATCTTTCAAAACACAATGAGTTGGGTTGTCTATGACCTATCAAAATGAAGAACTATGAGTTCTCTTTCAAATTCCATCAAGTTTGGCTTATTTTGAGTTCGGAGTATAAAGTTATGACCATTTTATCAGAGACTACCACATTGGAGTTTCCTGAGTCAGTTCCTACGAATCCCTTCCACGTGCCGTAGAACTTTCTACAACCCATACTATCAAATCGTGGAAAAATTTAAAAAAGTCAAAATTTGGGGTCAAATTCCTAAAATCCATCTACGGGTGGTAGAAACTTCTATGAGCTATAGTTTATACCCGTAGAATGAACTTTTGAGCCTTAAAATTCAGTATGAATTCTATGGGTTGGATCCATGGTCTGTAGAAACCTCTATGGGTCATAATTTTGACCTGGAGAGATTTTGAGCCTTAAAATCTATTATGAATTTCATGGATGTGATCTACTATCCCTAGAACAAACCACGAACTGTATATGGCGTCATGGAAAGTTTTTGACAGCTTTTTAAGAGGGGTAGTTCAGTCTTTTAAGCGTAGACATTGACGTTTTTACGCCTAAATTAGGTTCCAAATAGTATTAATCGACCCTATTACTCTCATTAACACTTCCAAGTCTTAGAACAAGGATCCAAGAGGAGAAAACTAGGGTTTTCGAGCGGTCTTCAAGTTTTTCCAAGAACTATATTCTTTCGGGTATGTAACTCTAATCATAGTGTTGGACTAGTTCGTCCTCACACCCTACATCTCAATCCTTCCAGTATAAGTTAATCTAGGATTATACCCTTAGTTTCAAGGATTCTTGATATGAGTTATGTTGTTGAGCTTGAGTTCTGAATCTTTGATCATGAGTTTTTATATATATTATACGTTGAGATCATTGAGTTGTTGTTCATGTTTATATTCCACATGAACCCTAATTTCTGAGTTTTGACTGAGAATCTTTTGAACAAGCATTTGTTTCATAAATAAATTTTGAGAAGTTAAAAGCTAGTTCAAGTGTAAAGTTTATGCCTAATTTTGAGAAAAGTTTAAGGGAGCTATATGATTCCCATATGTATCATTTATATAGAGAGAAATATTATTAATTTTAGAAAAGTAACGAGTTTTCAAAAAGATTTAGTACAAAGTAGTTACCTCTTAAAGATGTCCTTTTAAGAACTTATCTTAACCAGAGAGTATTTTTATAATGAGCATTGAGCTATACATATATATTTTTGGGAGTAGTATTGAACACCGTTATGAAAAAGAGTTCAAATAACTCACATTCCCCATAAACCACGTAGCCAGCATAGGATATGATCATATCAACATTCGATTGACTTTTCACTGCCTTTGAGAAGGCCTATTATATTAATCCATGAGTTGAGTATATTCTATATCCCGACAAGGTATATGACAATTTCTAAGAGTGTGGGCAAGACGTTGTATCATCATGAAGCTCATAGTGATGGTTTTCAGTTAGAGAATCTCCTAGATAAAGTAAAGAGTATTTCATTATCATATGTATATATGTACAATTCATTGACTTAGCATATTTATTTGTAAAACTTTTAAATGATTTTATCTACACTTATGCTTTACATTCAGTTGAGTATCATGCTTCATCTTCTTCAGTTTATTTATTTATTTATTTTCCTCAACTATATTACATACTCATATATTCAATGTACTGATTTCATTCGACCTATATCTTTTCATGATGCAGATTCAGGTGTTCAAAATCTTCAGAAGGCGCTCCGTTGATATAACTTTGCACTTGTTGCTAGCTTTGGTCAGCCTTCCTTGCATTTTGGAGGACTCCACTTTTGTCTTTAGTTTAGTAGTTTTAAGGTGTCATGGGTCTTTTCCCGACATCCATATTGAACTATAGAGGCTTTATAGATAGTTAGTGTTGAGTTTCTTTCAATATTTCCTTTGAAATATTTTGAAAAAATATAATTGTTTTCACAGTATTTTCAAATAGTTTTCAGTTTACTATTTTTAGATAGTTTGAGTTTTGAGACTTTTTAAATTTATATTTTATTTTAAAGCTTCAATTTTCTTGAGTTAGTCTACCACTGAGTTAGTTTTCCGCTAAGTATTCAACCAGATCAAGGATTCACTTGGAGATCAATAATGGTTCTCGAATGTCGGCCACATCTAGGGTGCATGCTCGGGGAATGATAAAATTGGTATCGGAGCACATAGTTCAAGTGTCCTAGTGTCACGACCCGAGCCTACACCCTGGACGTGGCCGGCACTCGAGAACCATTGTTGGTCCCCAAACAAACCCTTATCCTGGCTGGCTACAAGCAGAAGACTAACTCAAGCATACAAAAGCTTAAAAGCTGATTTAAATTTCATTGAACTCAAATACTCAACCTTTTTTTAAAAGTCAGTACAATACTCAAAACAAAAGTAAATACAAAAACTCCTCAACTCTGTCTATCTATGAAGCCTCTACTATTAATAAAAGATATAGGGACAAGACCCACGACATCTCAAAACTACTAACTGTAAGGTAAAGGTAAAGTCCTCCGAAATATAAGAAGGCTCACCAAAGGGAATATCACATGATCTCAACGAAACACCTGTTGATGATCCTTAATACATGCATATGCATCATGAAACAATGAAGGACAAATGGCTCAGTACATGGAATGTACGAGCATGTAAGGGGAATTCTAAAGCATAAACATAAGCTTGAACTTGATAAAAAGGAAACATACTTACATGTTCTCAACAAACTCAACTAAACTCAACTCAAGAATAAGATACTCAACTCAAAGATACTCAACTCAACTCAAAGGTACTCAACTCAAGATACTCAACTTAAGATACTCAAGGATAAAGGAACAATAAATGATGCAATATATGGAAAACTTTTAAAAAGTAGATAATAACTCAATTGTATTGAAGAATACAACAATAACTTAATTTGTATATAAAAATACAATATAACTCTGGGGGAGATTCTCTAACCAACAACCATCACTATGAACTATGTGATGATACAACGTCTCGCCCACGCTGCCAGAACTGTCCTATACTTTACCAGGGTATAGAACCTACTACTAATTGGATCCACTAGTCTATGCTAAAAACATTAATAAATCATCTAAAAAGTATGATTCTTTCTAACCATATTGGCTACATGGTTTATTGGGCTGTGAGTTGTATGAACTCTCCCCCATATCGATGTTCAATACTACTCCCAAAATATACTATCTCATATGTTTAAAAACATAACTCTTTATGTGTTTTGAGATTATTACTAAATAAACTTTCTCTTAAAAGAGATAGTACTCAAACTGCTCAAAACTCTTTTGGAAATCATAGTTTCCTCTCATCTTAAATGTAAAAATATTTACTCTTGGAAATACTTAGTTACCATATATCATTTTAAAGAAAATGAACTCAGCTTTACTCTTCCTCAACTCAGTGTTCAAGTCTTTAAAACAAGTTTTAAAACAATTTGTAAAAGGACTTCTTAAAATAGGGTTCGTGCTGAATTATGGACATGAACAACTCAATTCAAGGTTTTCAATAACCATGCATAAAACTCAATACTTGGAACTCAACAACTCTAGAACCCAAGGAGTCAATGATACTACTCATCTCAAGAATGCTCGACTCGGAGGGTTCATGCAGAATGATAGGCATGAACTACTCAACTCAAGGACTCAATGACACCTCTCATCTCAAGAATGCTCGAATCATAGGGTTCATGAGGAATTATAGGCATGAACTACTCAACTGAAGGACCTTCATGGGTAACATGTAGTAGCCCATGATTTGGAATATAATCCCAAAATGATTAGGAATTCAATACTTAAGACTTAGAACTTGAAGATACTCAACTGATGGAGTTCATACAGAATTTATGGGCATGAACGACTCGAATCAAGGGTCTAAATATCAATATGGAACTCATGTATACAACTCTTCTCATTCTCATATTTACTTCCTCAAAACTCAGTTTAAAACTCAAGTGTTGGCTTTGAAAAACTTCTCGAGATTTATAACTCAAAATAAGGTTCATGCTAAATTATAGACATGAGCAAATCAACTCAAGGATCTCAATAAAAATATACAAACTCAATAATTAGGAATATAATTTTTAAAAGAACCATGAACTCAAGCACTCAAATCAACTTATCTCATGAATACTCAAATCTAGGGGTAGAATCCTAGATTCCCTTTTACTGATTTGAAAGAAGATGTAGGGCGTGAGGACGAACTAGTCCAACACTATGATAGCCTTACATACCTGGAAGAATAAGGTTCTTGAAGAATCTTGAAGAAGAACTTGATTAGAAGCCTTGAAACCCTAGCTTGAAGGTAAACGATCAAGAAAACCTTTCTTGATATTCTTGAATTAGTTTCTTGAAATCTCTATATCCAAGAATTATGATTTTCATTAGTGATTCCTAATTGTATGGAGGAATTTGAGTTGAAAAGAATAGAATTCTTGGAGAAAGACTTACCTTGAAGAAGAATCTTGAAAAAAGATTGAAAAAAAATCTTGAATGAAGTCTTCTACTTTGATTTTTCCTTAGGTGTTTTCCCTAGAGTTTGAGAGAAAAGAGAATGATGGACTAAATGATGAAAATATGATTGTTTTGAGCCTTTTATTAGTCAAGAAATTTGTTTAGGGTTTTCTTGGAGGTAAAAAGACAAAAAGGACCCTTTTTAATGTTTTCCCGTTGGCTAATTTGTAAGAACACTGTATCAAGTTACTAAAATAGTAATAACTTTTACTGAGAAAATGGATTGATGCTAAATTGGTGGCGTTGGAAAGTAGATTCACATACCTTTAATTTGATAGGTTATGGGCCGCGTAACTCTCTATATTCTAAGAGATATGGTCGTTTGAAGTTGACCCAAGTAGAATATTACATCAAAACTTAATCAATAAGGAAACTTCAAGAACACTTATGAAGAACTCATCAAGAAATTGAATTGTCAATAATTATGGATAGATTCGCAAAAGAAACTCATAATTTGTGTGTAGGTGAACAAACCCAACACTATGGAAGCTTGCATACCTCAAAGAACTAGGTTCTTGGCGAAATCTTGAATTTCTTGAACGAACGCTCAACTTTGAACTTTTTCTCCTCTTGAATCTTCTCTATAAAACCCTAAGCACTTTTGGGGATGAATGACACTGATTCTAAACAGTTTAGACCCTTAATTGGGTGTAATTCACGTTTAGAATAAGTGGGGGTAAGAAAAAGACCAAAATACCCCTTCTTTTTTTGGGTAACTTTCCTTAAATAGACAGTCTGACTTCAAAAGGGAATATCTCCCTCATACGATTTTGAAAATTAGCAAACTCGGTGACGTTGGAAAGAGGACTCATCGATCTTTCATTTGAATATCTTGTGGATCTCCTAACTCATCATGTACAAAAAGTTTTGGTCGTTTGTGAAGTTGACTCAAAATTTAAAAGAACTTAGCAATGACTTGAAGGAATTCTCTTTAGTTTTTTTTGGAACTCGAGGTGCTACATCTAGCGACCCTAAAAATTAAGAAAATTTTAAACTCCTCGGTAAAATCTTACTCACAATGAAGAATGGTTCGAGTCTTAGCTCAAAATTTATTGGGCTGTTACTCTATGAAGCCTTGTCTAGGAGAGTCCTTCTTATTGGTGTGAAACGCGCCACATCTAGGGAAGCTACAGTTTATGAGGAATTATCTCTTTTCTTCCTACTCTTTGTTCGTGTGAAAAAATTCAATTCTATAAAAGTTTCTTTCAATTTGTGCTTACATGTATCTTTCCATGTCATGCATCCATTATCACGACCCAAAGAATACCCTAGGTGTAACATGGCGCATAGAACCCCGAAAGGCCCTACAAAAGCCACTTAGCATACATCATACACGACAATTGAAATAAAGATTTCAAAGAAGTATTCTTATATCATAAAAGAATTTGACAAAGTGGAAGTCTAACATAGTCTCAATAAGCCACATAATATAATACATTAGAAGTGGTTGGGACGTAACTCATATACCATGTCTAAAAACTGAATTTAAGAAAAACTATAAAAGTATCTTGGTCCTCAGAACATGAGAACTCACCAATCTTTGAATAAATAAGGGAGATCAACTAGCCACAAGTATGTGAGATAAGAGCATTGGACCCTACATTAGTGAAACAATGTAGGCATAAATATACATTAGTACATGAAATGTACTAAGTATAATAGCAATGCGTAAACGATATGAAATCATGCTAAAAGGACTTTACATGACATGCAATGATAAAAAAACAAAAGTCATAATCATGGTCAATGCAGTCTTAACATATTAAAACACTTTGTAAGATACTCAGAAGTAATCTAGTTCATTACTATGAGATGTTTACCATTAACTGGCATAGACTATGTGAGCTAAGACATGGAATTTGGTGTCTATCTCATACCTAAAAGAGATGTCCTACTTTCCAAGGTTAAGACCATAAACTTCCAGCTTACATGGATCCACTAGCTAAGACATCCTACGGGGGCACGTAGTTAGAGATATAGAGATTGCTACTAGAGACCCAACCTCTACTAACAAGAGAGCCTTCATCTCAATATCCTCCCGGTGCTAAGTGAAATCTCACGGGATAGTCATTAATCATATTCATATCATCATCCATGGAAATATACAATTAAGCAACCAATCCAAGCTAACGTCATTTAGAATAGCTCCTTAAATATTGATTCAACTTAGTAAAAAAAATCTTTCAACATTATGAATCTTTATGTGAGAAAACCTTTCACCATCTCATTGATAATTTCATCTAAAAGTATCCTAAAGTCATATACTACAATATCATAAATCACTACTAGAAAACTACAAATTACCTATAAAATTTACTTGGGGATTATTTTTGTAGAAATATTTCAACGAATTTTCATGCAGAAATATGATGTTGCGACTGACAACATTACTAAAGTAAAATTTAAGGATCAAATGGGTATGAGGTGGGCATATGGTAGTAATCATTGTGTAATGAAAACAAGGGCAACTAATTAATTAGGAAGTGGGTAGTGGTGTTGTATGACTTAGACATCAAGAATAGGATAGTTAATTAATTAGGAGATAATAGTAGGATAATTAATTAATTAATAAAAATTAGGAGATAATAATAAATATTGTTTAAAATAAATTCTAAAAATTATTAGAATATATTCATGGGGCTTTACTTACGCAAGAAAATTCGCAAGTAATTTATCTGTGAAATTTAAATCCCTAGGTAAATTACTTGGGGATTTTACAATTCGTAGGAAATAATTACGTACGAAGGTTTTACCTTTGAATTCTTTTTTGTAGGAAAATCTGCAGTCAGTTTCCTACAGATTTTCGTATACAATCCCTAGAAAAATTCTCATGTAATCAACAAATTTCTTGTAGTGAAACGTGCATATCTTAATATATTCACATTTCATAGTTCATAGGGTTCATCATGTGTTCATAGTCAAAAATCATGGACCATGCACGAGTTCATATGAATTCAACTCAAAATCATGTAATTACTTAAATTCATGAATTAGAAGATAGAAAATAGCCAATTGAATCATAATTTAGAAGAACACATGAAAATTGAATAGAACTCTAAATTTGAATTGAGAGTTGAACATGTAGAGGTGGGACTTTGGGGACCCAATGGAGGAAAGGACTCCATTGGTGAGTATTAACATACCTTGATTATCAAATCCCAAAACCTATGGTGAACTGGAGACTTTGAAGTGAAACTCTAGCTTCTTCCTCCTTTGTTAAGAGAGAAATTTTGGGGAGGGGGGGGGGGGGGGGACTTGGAGAATTTTTTGAATTAGGAGAATAATTTTAGAATAGGTAGGTTTAGGACTTAAAATATTTATATAGGGCTTATAATAGGGGTCAAAACAACATAGTTAGGTGTTAAACACATAGGGAAAAGATAGAAAAACCCATGAAAAATTAAATGTCAGATTGGTCTACAAATCTGACCTACAAACTATACTGGTCAATTGTAGACCAACAATTGGAGCCCTGAATTCAAGCCAATTTTGACGAGACTGGAGAGTTTTTTGAATTAGGAGAATAATTTTAGAATAGGTAGGTTTAGGACTTAAAATATTTATATAGGGCTTATAATAGGGGTCAAAACAACATAGTTAGGTGTTAAACACATAGGGAAAAGATAGAAAAACCCATGAAAAATTAAATGTCAGACTGGTCTACAGATCTGACCTACAAACTATACTGGTCAATTGTAGACCAACAATTGGAGCCTTGAATTCAAGCCAACTTTGATGAGACTGGTCTACGGTAGTATAACCTTCTACGGTACATAGACCCCAATCGTAGAACTCAACTTTGACCCTAAAATTTTACTAAGTCCTGAATCTTTCTACAATACCTATTTATGACCCATAGAAGATTTGATGGACCGTCCTGGTCAATCATAGACTAAGATATAAAAACTTGATTTTCCCAAAAATTCAACCCACTTTCTACGGATGCCTTCTATGGTCCATAGAAACTTCTACGGACCGTAGGCTGGACCCGTAGAACACAAACAATGGCTAAAAATGCTATCTTTTCCTTTTCCAAAATATGTTGTGTAACAATATCCCCTGATGAGTGTCAGATTTGCAATCATTTAAGGCTTATTTAGCTTAATAATTAGTATCCTCAATTCCTAATTTTGTCCTTTTCTAATGATATTTTGTTGATTCGCAATTATGAAGAAAAATGGACAAGGCAGGGATGAATGTTTGAAAGAATGGCCAAAAGTGTGAAAAAAATTGTAAAATTTACATTTATGATCGCCAAGAAAGAAAGGCGGATCACCTAGTGAGAAAGACCTCACCTAAAGTGACAGCGCACAATACTTATATGTATCGAGACAGGTCGGTGAACCCCAAAAGAAAAGGCGACTCATCGATTGGGAAAGGCAACCTTGCTGACCATCGCCTAAAGTGACAGTGCAAGGAGGAAAATCGAAGGATCGAAAGGCAAACCATGGTGGTACTAGGTGATATGCCATACGTGAAAGGAATAGTTGAATAAACCCGCAAACTGAGGTTCAAACACATAAATCCTAGAGCAAGAGAAGTGAGCTGAAGCATGATTGGTGATTCGCCGAATGAATTTGGTGAGCTCGACTAACGTCGTCCAAAGGGTAGTGTGCTGAGTGTTTGGGCCAAATTTTAGGAAGCTATAGATAGCCCAAAGGAGAGAGAAATAGGAGTCTTCAAGCACACTTTTGGTGAGAGTTATGAATATTTAGTTTTGAGAGTGAGAGAAATATTTTACTTTATGAAAAACACTTTCTAGCTTTTGGGGTTTTTTAACTTTGTTCTTGAATTGTAAAAATTTAAGTTGAATCCAAAATGGGTTTTCTTGTAATTGCTTAATTTCATGTTACCCATGACTGCTTTCCTGGAAGGTATATTTTCTTTGCTTTTTGTGATGGGTGGCTATAACCCCAAGATCTAGGGTGCAATTATGGAGTTGGGTGTTGATTTAATGTAGTGGGTATTGTGTTATGCTCTATTTTGTTGTTGTTAATACATGAATTTGGGAAATTAGCATTGGGTTAATTTATGGGTTAAGATTGTAAACTTAATTCCTACTTTCGATCTTCGGTTGATGCTCGAAAGAGATTGAATGGAGTGGGTAATTAGTTTGATACTAGCAATTTAGCTTTGATGTTTGTAACTTGCTTGAAAACAGAGGTTATGGTTTGGATCAATTTTCGATACATTTGCATCGAAAAAAAGAGTAGAGTGAGGTATTCAGTTGTTTTGTATAATACATATATGAAACCGAAAAGAGATTCTATGCAACGATGCTTTGATATCAAAAGATGATTAGCATCACTGAAGATGACCTAGCCTATTTATGAATGTTCATCACTATAGAGCAACACAATGACCCCTATGTGACATCGATTTCCAATCCCCACACCCTTAGATTGCTGGCTAACTCTTGAATTCTCCGAAATGTTAGTTTAATTGTGATAACTGATAACCAAATATTATTCTAAATTGATGGAATCATCCACCCACTTGTTTTTATGATTACAAATGAATGAGTTTACAATCCAAATTTCTTGATAGATTTCTCTTTGATATATTATTCTCTGTGGTGTTCGACCCTGACTCTTAGTTGGGTATTCTTACTGACTAGCACCGTTGTCCCTTTTAGTTGGTTTTAAGGAGGACATTTGAGCGTTATCAAAAAGGGCGCCGCTGCCGGGGATTGGTTGTTGAGAATTCTATTTGAGAAATTAGTTTGTAAATTTGTTTAGTTGTTGTAAATTATTGTTTTGTGTTATTGTTGGGGAAGTTGCAAGTTTGATATAATGAGTGACCATGGTAGTGTCGACAATAGTCACTATGGTCAAAACGCCAACATGGGTAATTTGAATGATATGCATGTGAATATTATTCAAACCACCGTAACTATTCAGTTTTCTTCTACAGCCGGGATGGCTGTGTATCATATAATGGGAACAATGCTATAATTGCTCCAACTAAAGGGAAATTTTGGGGATCTCGCTCATGAGGATCCCCATGAACACCTTAGAAATTTTGTGGAGGTATGTGTACCATTATGATCACGAACATCTCTCAAGAGTATGTAAGGTTGAGGTTGTTCTAGTTCTCCTTAACGGGTGAAGCTACAAAATGGTTGGTAGAATTGTCAAATGATTTTATCACTTCGTGAGAGGAGTTGAATAATGCTTTCTTGGAGAGATTCTTTCCACCCTGGAATATAATTAAAATTTGAACCGAGATCCAAAATTTCAAGCGAATTGGAGGTGAATCTCTACATGAGACTTGGCCAAGGTTCAAGAAACTACTTTTGCAGTGTCCAACACATGGTGTTTCGAATAATTTGTTGATGCAATACTTCTATTGTAGTCTTGATTCTGTCAATAAAGGTGTGGGTGATCAGTTAGTCCAAAGAGGATTAATGAGACAACCATATGATGTGGCTACTTTATTGTTCGATGACATGACTAAAGTTAACCGAGCATGGAATGTTAGAGAAGACCAAGTTTCTACTCTAACAACTGAGTGTGAGATAATAACAAATTGATAAGGACAATGAACGATATGAAAGCATGGACAAAGTGGTGACCCAACTCGATTTGTTGTCTAAATATGTCTTGGGAGATGGACTTAAATCAGCGGATGCGGTTGGAACTAATAGTGGGAAGTTCCCGAATGATGTCAAATTTGAGGCATTATACATTGAAGAAGTGCAATATTTGGGAAACCAAATTGGGGGTTCTCATCCAAATTATCAACGATAAAGTGGGCCAAGATTGGAACAAGGATCAAGATAATGGTTGGAAGTATTGACGAGGTGGAAATTGGAGAGATAGAGAGGCTTACAAAGATAGATATGTGCCTCCTCATGATCATCAACAACCAAAAGACCCAACTGCTCCAGAAAGGAAAACGAACTTAGGAAATGTTTACAAGGATCTTCAACAAGGTTGAAGGGTCCGTCAAAGTATTGAAGGAGTTGAGAAATCACTTCGCCACTTTATCTCAAACGATGACCTCTCATTCGGTATCTTTTACTTAACTGGAAACCCAATTGTGCCAGATCTCCGCTCATCTCAATGCAAAGCAAAAGGGAATATTGCCTAGTGATACCATCCCAAATCCCAAAAATGAATGTTGAGAAAATGAGAACTATTTTATGCCATGATGTTGAATAAGGCACTTCTTAGGAGGCAACCCAAGTCTTTACTTTTGTTTTATTGCTTTTAATAATGTGTGTTATGAGTTCTGGTTCAAAAGAAGTACAAAGGTTGAAAAAGTAACATTGGGTGATGCCAACACCACATCGGAGATCTGCGGAAGAAATTGTGCGGACTCATTCTCATTTGCCTTTAGGCTCGAAAATGTGGAAAAATATACTGTCAATTTCGACAATCTGAGCTTCAAACGTCGATCTGTCGAAGTACATTATGTGGAGTCTATAGAGTCCACTAAATCAGCCTTCTGGTTTGGTATTCGTTCAGGCATGTTCGATAAGATTTAGCTCTAATCGGAAATTCACCAAACACGTTTGACGATGTTAGTTGTGACTGCCGAGTGAGCCTGATATAAAAAGCCCAAGGGACTTTTAAAATTAAAAAAGAAAACCCTTTGAAATCCTTGAGCCCTTTTCTTTCCTCTCTCTTGAAATGCCTTGTTTGAGTTATATAGAGTCTTTAGTTTGTGATTTATAAGTACGTGAAGTGCATTTGCTTGCTATAGTAGTCGACCTAGCCCTATTATCCTATCATTCTCATATTTTGCTTCATATTGATGTTGGTTTTTTATTTTCATTGTTCATTTTGAGCTTTAAATCATGTTTTTATATGGTCTTGAAGCAATTTGATGCATGAAATTGTTTGATTTCATTGGGTAGCTCTAAAATGATCATATTGAACTATACCCATGAATTGAGTGTGTTCGTTTTCTCCTAGAACTTGCTTAGCTTGAATGTGCTAATTAAATATGAAATTGAACTTGTGAATTTGATGGATCTTGGTTTAATTTGATGTGGGTGAAGTTTGATTAACCGATTGTTGACCCAATTACATGATTTTTACCAATGATAGATAGAGTGACGACTTTCTTAAAGGTAAATCGTCAACTTGAGCAATACTTTTCAATATATGGGCGACAGTCTGAGTATCCATGGGTATATAACCATATAAATGGGTTGTAATGATGTTGGGGAACTAATTTTTGTTGCATATGTTGGGTTTAGTTTAAAAATTCGGCACTGGCTGAAAATCTCATATTCGGTTGTAATGACCTGAACCGTCGTTATTTAGGAAAAATAAACTTTGGGAATTTACTGGACCACTGTTCCGCTAGAGCGAGCCAAATGCCGCTAGGGCGGTGGCGCCACTGTGGGGTAAGTTGGCGCCACAGCGGGATAGGTGAGACATAATGTAAATAACGCGAAATCTTAATTTCTCCTTCTTCCTAGAATACCTAAATTAGACGTAAACCACCCTAGAAACCCCTAAAAAGTTTCTCTAAGCTTGGGGAGGAAGGAGAAAGAGATTTCTAGCGTAAAGAGATGGATGGATTGCGAAATTCCGGTCAAGATCACCGTCACGAGGTTCGAAAATAAGAATCAAAGTCAAAAACTCTGTGCAGCTGCTTGGCGCCTAGGTAGGCTAGTTTTATTAATTGAGTAGTTATAAATCTGTGCCCACTGCGTAGTATAATGATAATCAATGGTAGGATTCATGTGTAGGCCTTTGTGCACCGAACAAACAATGATTAAATAATAGGAATAGGCCTTAGATGATGAACTAGGGCTGAGTATGGTCGAGTTGTTATTTAAGTGATAGATGTTGATGAATACTTCATAGGTGATGGTTGTGATTTCATGATCGTGTGATGTATGTTCGTTCTTTCTTCGTTATAATGCATGTATGTATGCAAATAGTGCGTTATGGATCACACTAATCGTATATGAAAAATAATTGAATGCGGTATGTCATGAATCATGACTTGATTGTATGATTTTGAGAATATACTTGTGGTTGTAATTGTGGCTTATTGAATGGATCGGGTGTTGCATTCCGACACACTAACTTGAATCAGTTGCCACGTTCCGGCATAATCATGGGATCGGTTGCCACGTTCCGGCATAATCATTTGATCGGGTACCACGTTCCGGTATGCTAACAGTTTGGATTTGGGTCCCTTGAGAGGACCAATGACTTGACATAATTGTATATCTTGTAATAATGAAGTTGCACGTTGTTCGTAAGTGATATTTGATGTTGTTTTCTCGGAATTGTAAATTACTATGATGGCCCATTTATGGTTGTTCTACTATGTTGATTTAACCCGTTATGTATCTCGTCATTGAATGAAACTGGAAGGGCCAAGGGTTCAAGAGTGTTAATGTTGTGAGACAAGGATTGTCCGTATGTTGCAAGGGTGAGAAGTGGAGGTAGTGTACGTGATGTGAATACTTAGGTAGATTTCACCTTGGAAAGTAAGGGTATGTCGTGGGTGGTTAGTTTGAATGCTTGTATTTGTATTTGTGGACTCTTCTATGCATTAGATGGTTAGGCTATGATCATGAACATAACAAGTAGGTTGACTGACAAGGTGGTTAGTAGTAAGGGTACTAGTGTAATCCTAAGATATTCGAGAGAGGGTATAGGTAGAGAAGCGAGTGGTTTATTGCATATTCTTACTAGTTGATTTCTTATGTTATGCGGTGGATGTTGGGTTGAACGATGATGCCTACCAGTACGTGTGGTTTGTACTGATACTACTCTTCCTATGCCTTTTAGGGCATAGTCTGGATGCAGGGTCGGTGATGTTGCATTCGGTGAAGATGAAGAAATCTCCAGCAACTTCTATTTTCCTTCCGCATGGTTGGAGCTATGTCATTTATTATTATGTCTAGTTTGTACTCCTAGTTGCTCTTGTACCTGTTTAGACTAGATCCTTGGGCGTGTTAATTTCTTTGCAAGTTTTAACCAGAATTGTTCTAAAAAGTTCTTATTTATAAAACCTTGTTTTCTTATTTATCTTCCGCATGTTTTAACTATTGGGATATGAGGGTTCTTCTACTTAGGTGTTAGAGTAGGCTCCCGCACTGCCTGGTGGGTTGGGTCGTGACAATTCGGTAGGCTTGTTTTTGCTCGCCAAGAGGTTAGGCAAATCTCCTAGTAAGCTTTAGCTCGCCTTCTAGATTGGATATGCTACCTTGTGTACTATCCCATTAGGCAGACTTGTCTTAGTTCATCGAAAAAACTTGGAAATTCAACGAGTATGAGAGAACATCACCTTAGAGGCCTATTTCTTTTCATTTTACATTGTTAGTTTTGGCGGGCTTGTCTTAGCCTGCCGAAACTAACTCGGCGAATCGAACGATTTGGAATTGACTCTTCCCTTTGTGCCTGGTTCCCTTAATAATTTCCGCTGTCCATTTCGAGGAGCTCACCGGAGCTCGCCTACCCTGTTGGGTAATACTCCTTCCCATTAGGCGATCCATAGGGTAATTTTTGAACTGTAATTCCAAATGAGTTTGATTTCAACTAACCTTCACCGCTTCTATGTTTGAATGTGTGTGCTTTGCATAACATGACTAGAACAAAGAGAAAACATGTGGTGACATAAAAAACCAAGTCCGGTAGAAACTCTCTCCCTCCCCATCCTTTGAATACATAGGGGTATATATATTAATGAGCCTTATGAGGCTCCTCGTACTCAACAAGCCACTCCGCATACAACAACAAGTGAATGTAAAAATCCCAAGAAGAACATTGCCAAGAAACAGATCAATGTTCACTCCAATCTAGTATCGCCTCCATAGGATTCAACCCTTGCTTCTCGTGTTCTCTCGATCATATCTCCAAGGGCCTTAAATAGGCTAAAACAAGAAGGGAAAAGAACATTTCTCAAAGAGTGAAGGCTCTCACTTGATGGGGTAATGAGCGACTACCCGACTATATGGGAGACGATTAAGTTTCACATATTTCAATAGTTCACGAAGTCAGGCAACCATATGTACCGAAGTGGGTCAGGGAATTCTACTACCCTTATGCCAAAGCCCTGCCTAAAAAGAGAAAGGGTACAATCAGTAAACCTCTAGAGGAAGTGAAGGTACGTGGCAAAAAGGTGCCTTGTGATGCTAGTGCGATAAATGAGGTTTTTGGTTTCGAAAGTAACTCACCCGATAGATTCCATCTTCGAATGAAATTCAATTTAGATTCCCACAAAGAGTGACTACCACCACTAATTGCATATTTGTCTCCTCTATGGATAGAGGAAGGGGCACAAATTGAAAAGAAAAATATGAATGTGTAGGTCATTATTGGTTTGGATTCGTTAGTAGCAACATAATGTCATCTCAAAATGACTTCATCCTACGGCTTCCAAAAGCAGTATTGGTGGGGTGTATCATTGACCAAATTGAACTTATTGTCGAAACCATAATTATAGAGGAGAGGCGAATGAGGGCCTAAAAAAACAGACCTCTCTTCCATTCCCGATCTCGATTACCCAACTTTGTGAAAAAACAGGAGTTCTCTTTAGGGGGACTACAGATGTACAGATCACCCCAGCCTCCTCTAACATTATCAACCAGATTGAGGCTGATTATTTACGAGATGATGGGGCTCAAAGGAAGCTGCCATCACCAGACTCTACGGATGTAGTTGATTGAAAGACTCTATCATACGAGGCCATCACACCTGCTTCTTTTGTGGAGCAGATATACCTTCCTCTCATGCTGCACCTTCTTTTTCAGTTTCTCCTGCTTGTTCTTTTGTTGCTGATGTTGATGTGCCTACCCCCTCTCCTACTACCTGTCCCGCCTTGGCCCAGATCCTGATATCAAATGGGTAGTCATACCAAATTGTTAGATGTTAGAGCCACGAGGGTTGAGAATGACTTGCTCGGGTTGATTTATAGAGCTATTGAGCGAGCCTTATCCCATTTTAGGGACATGGTGACTAGGTGTGAGGGATTAGTTGAGGACCATATAGTGAGGTTGGAAAACCTCACTACTGGATTAGGGCCTAAGAGAAAGTCGTGGGTAGTTTCGGTGCACTAGACACCATAAGGGGTGAGCTTGTTACTTTGTGAGCAGATTTGGCTCATTGTAATCTATAAAGCTCTCTATGCTATGAGGGAAGGTTCCCCTACCAGATGCCTTAGCCTCTAGGCCACCGATGATGTCATGTTGTGAGCCTACTTCTTGTGTGCAGCCTAAGAAGGCTACGAGTTTTGATGATGCTAATGTGGATGCTGAGAGATGAGTGGGCCGAGGAGACAGATAAGAAGGAGTTGAGGTGTGAGGAGAATGATCAAGGGATAACATATGCACTCACATATATGCAGTAGATTAAGAATGTGATTGTTCAGGCCACCCTATAGTGATCCCTCTTGTAGACTTCAATAGTTGGCACTAGTGGAGTCTCTTCAGACTCCACTCTCCAGTGATATTATTATCAGGCACTAATGCCCCAGGTGATGCTTCTCTTCCTGAGACTCCAGATGAGAATGCTCCACATACTTATCATGTCATAGGCACCTTTTCACTCTGCCTCCCATACTTTATTATATTTTCATTGAGGATACTACATATTTATTTTTAGTGGGGTGAGGTCATTTGATCCAATATTCCCCTTTTACTTTGTATTTTGTTAGTTTTTTAGTTGTGGATGATTGTATTATTTTACTTCTGTTGATATTAGAGTTTTTTCCCTTTTTGTTTTCTCTCAATTTTCCAACACCACATGAGTTTTGAAAATTGTGAAATGCTTCTATTTTCATTGATAATGATTCGAGGATCGATTGTATTCAATATCGATGTCTTGAATAGTACTCATGATGTGTATGGTGTATAGTGTTGGTGTTGAGAGAATGAAATTGATGTGGTTGCGGTTTTGAACAATCTTTTTAAATCTCTTGTTGACTAGCTGCATTTTAATGTGAGCCTTATAATGAACATCATATCTACACTTTTGACCTTTTCGGGCTATGCTAAATAGTGTATTTCAAAGTGCCATATGTGGTGAGGTCTTAATTGGAAGCATGTTTGTGGAATCCTAGAATTTGCCTTGTTAGACTAGTGGTCTAAACTATGGTAAATGTAAGGCATGATCTTGGGCAACAATTCTAAGTGGGAACCAAAATTTTCATAATCCTTTGTGACTACCTCGTAAGGGTGTGCATCCATTTTTGCACCATGTAAGACTAAACCATTTGATCAATAAACCAAACTAAAACCTCTTGTTATTCCTACCTTCTCACCCAAAATCCTTTTTGAAGCATTGCTATATTTGAATAGCCAACTTAGGCCAAAAGCATAAGTTGAGGGTGTGGAAAGGAAAGAGGAATGAAAGTCAAGTGAAGGGTAAAGAAAGATGAAATGAGACTCAACTTTGGAGTTGTTACAAAAAAAAAAGAAATGAACCCCTCCTTATAAAAAAAAGAGTACGGTGATGAAAACATTAGGAAAATGGAAATGAAATAAAAGGGATTCTAAATAAAATGAGTGAAAAATCAAAGGTTGTGTTCTTAAATGAAAAAAAAGAATGAAAAGAACTTGAGAATAGGTGAAGATGATTGCAATAATGCTTTGAATAGGTGAAGTCCCTGAGCCTAATTGACCATACCTTAACCCTCAACCCCATTACAAGCCTAAAATACCCTTGAGATCTTGCATGAACTAGGTTGTGTGATGATTGGAAAATATGGGCAAACCCATGGGATGAAGCTTGCATGCATTTCTCTTTTGAGAGAGTGAGATTTGCATTGATTTCTTATTTCTTTTCCGACTTGCTTTGCAAGAGCATGAACTCATTCTTGATATGAGATCACTTGAATATATTTATTGAAACATGGTCTTGCATTACAAAAGAAGCTAAAGTGAGCTTGGAACCGGCTAGTCATCATTTGATTCTTTTTTATCTTTATTGAGTGTAACATGTTGCTGAGAGTAGTCTTGTAATGGCACATGCATGTTAGCTCTTACTGAATACCATTGTAGACACCTTTATTGAGCTAATTTTATTCTTGATTTAATTGAGGACGAACAAAATTTTAAATTAAGGGCGTTGTTTAGTGGTAGATTTGCACTCATTTAAGGCCTATTTTAGCTCAATAATTAGTGTCCTCAATGCCTAATATTTTCCTGTTCTGATGATATTTTGATGATATGCAGTTACGAAGGCAAATGGACAAGTAAATGATGAATGTTTAAAAGAATGGCCAAAAAAATGAAAAGAAGTGTAAAATTTACATTGATGATCGCCAAGAAGGAAAGGTGGATCACCTAGTGAGCATGACCTCTCCCAAAGTGACAGTGCACAGCACTTGTATGTATTGTGATAGGTCGGCTAACTCAAAAACAAAAGGTGACTCGCCGATTGGATGAGGCAACCTTGATGTCATCGCCAAAAGTGTCAGTGCAATGAGGAAAATTGAAGGCTCAAAAGGTGAACCAAGGTGGTACTTGGCAATACGCCAAAAGTGAAAGACAAACTTGAATGGTCCCGCCGATTGAGGTTTAAACACCTAAAGCCTAGAGAACGATAAGGTAAGTAGAATCAAGATGGGTGATTCATCGAATGAATTCTTTGAGCTCGACTAATGTCGCCCAAAGGGTAGCATGCTGAGTTTTTGGGTAAAATTTGGGAAACTATAAATAACTCAAAGGAGAGACAAATATGAGTCTTCGTTCACTCCTTTGGTTAGAGTTATAAATATTTATTTTGAGAGTGAGAGAGATTTACTTTGTGAAGAACACTTTCTAGCTTATGTGGTTTTTCAACTTTGTTCTTGAATTTTACAAATTGAAGTTGAATCCAAAGTGGGCTTGCTTGTCATTGCTTAATTTAATGTTACCCCTCACAACTATCATGGAAGGTATATTTTCTTTGCTTTTTGTGATGAGGTTGGGTATTGATTTAATGTAGTGGGTATTGTGTTATGCTCTATTTTCTGCCTTTCATACATGAATTTGGGCTAATTTGCATATGGTTAATTTATGGGTTAAGGTTGCAAACTTAGTTCCTACTTATGATCCTTTGCAGATGCTCGAAAGATATTGATTGGAGTTGGTAGTTAGTCTGATACTAGCAATTTAGGTTTGATGTTTGTCTCTTGCTTGAAAATAGAGGTAATGGGTTGGATCTGTTTGCCCTACTTCTGCATTGAAATAGAGAGCAGAGTAAAATATTTGGTTGTTTGGTATAGTACATAGATGAGATCGAAAGGAAATTCTATGTAAAGATGCTTTGAGATCAAAAGATGATTAGCATTATTGAAGATGACCTAGCCTATTCATGAATGTTCATCACTATAGAGCAGCACAATTACCCCTATGTGCCATTAATTTCCAATCCCCACACCCCTAGATTGATTGTTAACTCTTCAATTCTCTAAAAATCTTAGTTTAATTGTGAGAATTGATAACCAAATCTTTTTATTAAATTGGTGGAATGATCCACCCAATTGCTTTTGCTATTACAAATGAATGAGTTTACAATCCAAATTTCTAGTTAGAATTCTCTACGATATATACCATACTTCTTGGGATTCTATCTCAACTATTAGTTGGGTATTTTTTTTTCTATGAGCAATGTCCCTTTAATTGGTTTTAAGGAGGAGATTTAAGCGTTATCACCCCCTTGGCACATTCTTCCTCGAATGGGACTCAAGCTAGATTAAAAAGAGTATGGGAAAGATATCTAACAAGTCACATAAATGCACATAACCAAAGAGGAAAATCGACTCCAAGTTAAAAATACTAAGAACATCATTTCATAAAACATACATGCATGCATATGGAAACATGACAATGACTAAGGCACATGAATCTACAAAAATGCACCACAAGGAACTAAATACCTCAAGATAGAGTAAAATTTGAGGGAAAGAGAAGAGGATATCAGGATATCATATCGACCTCGGTTTCCCGAGTAGCACACTCAACCATTTGATTCTTCCACAACACCTTTACAGATGCAACTTCTTTGTTCCTGGACTTTTGAACTTGTCTGTCCAAAATCTCAACCAAAACTTATTCATATGTTTTGGTCCCTCTCTTGATCCTTTTCGATTTGCTCTTTTTTCATTCTAAAAGTGAGAGGAGACACTTGGTCCTCACGAGTACACCATGCTCTGTTTATCGTGGTCATTCCATCAAGGAGTTGAGACGCTACTTCATAGGGTTGTTGCATTATACCTTCGGGAACAAGTTGATAAGAAACTCCATTGTTTACCGAGTCAAGGCTCCTATAAAAGTATTGTTGCAATATATGATTTGGCAGCTCGTGGGTTGGACATTGAAGTACCAATATCTTAAACCTCAGCCACGTGTCATGGATAGGTTCACCTTCCGAGCATTTGAAACCTTTGAAACTATCCCTAAGTATCATTATCTTCGACGGGGGAAAGAATCTCACATTGAATGATGATTTCAATTCATCACAAGAGCTGATAGAATCCCTCAGCAACTTAACAAACCATTTGCTAGCCTTACCCATGAATGAGAATGGGAAAAACCTGAGATAGACTGATTCTTGTGATACGTTCTTGAATGAGAACGAACCACAAACATCCACGAAGTTCCGAATATGCTCATGAGGGTCTTCGTGAGCCAATCCTCCATATAGACCTTTCATTTTGAGAAGTTGTAGCATTGTTCTAGTGACATAGAAGACAACATTCCCTTCAATTAGAGGTAGACGTATTTCACCAACTCCACCCAATTGGATTGGGTCATTCACATCATTACGATTCCCAATATCGTCTTTGTGGCCCACTTGGCTACCATCACTCCCATTCACGCTCATCTCTTCCTCTATTCAACATAAGTAATACAAAACAAAAAAATTAAAGTAAGTCGATTCAATTACAACCAAAAAGATCATAATTCAACTTCAATAAAAGAATTTAAAACAACACCATTACCCAGCAGCGGCACCATTTTGATTAATGTTTCAAGCACACCTTATCCAATTCTAGGTGCAAATGACCATTAATCAATATAAAACCTAACAAAGAGTTGGGGTGAACCCACAGGGAGCGGTACGTGTTCAAATTCAGTTATGAAGTACAAGGTGGCCCAAATAGTTATATGAATAGAAATTATCGAAAAAGACATGTAAACAATTCTAAAGGGGTGACAACGAATGTTAGATTTGGGGAGGAGGGGGCGTTGGTTTGCAATTATCAGATACAACGCAATCAAACAAGAGAAAATAACAATATATAGAGGAATTCTCGGGATGTGATTGATTATAGGCAAATTTCTCTATATGGGTAATTGAAACTACTAATAGATAGCTAAATACCAGTGGTAGGCTAGACTATGATTGAAATAGTTTTCTCTCGAAAAGATATCATGTTTCAAGTGATTTCTCTCGAACATCAACAAGCTCAACAAATAAGAACAACCCACAACCTTAATACATCCTCTCTATCGAGCAAGATAGGTAGGATTAGGTTTAGGATTCACTCTCTCGAGCTGAACCCATATTAACCAATACCTACAAAGCATTAATAAAAAGCTTTTGTTCAAAAACCTCTCTCTCTCTCAAGCAAGCTAAGAACTCAAAGTTAGAACTGCATTTGCAACTACAATTCATACATTAAAACATAGCTAGTGATTAAACCCACTTCGATATAGCATTTAAATTAGTAATTAACAATACCCATAAGCTAATTCAACCCATAATCACACCCAAATAATTGAGGTTTTAGCCACACATCATAAAAGTAAGGAAACGATTACCAAATGCATTCTCCATGATTTGGGTAAATGTTTCCAAGTCTTTACAATGGTCCAAATTGAAGAAATTTAGAAACCCACTTGCCAAAATCCTCAAAGTCTACAATAAGAATTACAAACTGAATGGGAATTCTAATATCTGGGAGAGAACTTCTCAAAATCCCTTTGAAAATTCAATTTATAGTTTCCCAAAATTTAGCCTGAAAGTCCACTCAGCGGTTTAAGTCGGGCTCACCGAGTGGTTCAGCGATCCGCCATTTGCTCCCTTCCATCGTCATTTTGCATTGGTCATCAGCTTCCCAAGTCCTGTATCTTCGGGCGATCAAACTTTTTGTCGCGGAATCAATTGGCGATTTGCCATATGCTCACTTCATTCGCCAACTTGGTTTATTTCCCCTGGGCTAGCACACTGGAACATTAAGCTAGCTGAAGAGCAACTCGGTGGTTCATCGAGTGGTCTTGGAGATCACCAGGATCTCCTTTTCTCTACTTCTTCAACTTGTTTTGCTCCTTTTTGCCTAGTAGCATCCTTCCCTTGCTTCTTAGCTCATATAACTGAGAATCAATGCTTTAACATCAGTTTATAACATAAATTAGGCATTTGAGGACACTAAAACTATAAAAACAAAGCCCTAAATGAGCCCAAATCTTGGACTCATCAGTACCGATCCTCAAGACTCTACTTGGACTTGGCTTGTACACATGTGAAACCTATGAACATGGGTTTTGATACTATTTGACATGACAAAAAATGGACGTGATGAAACTTGTCTACTCCCACCAAGACAAGTCGGCCTCAACCCAACGAAACAAAAAGAATGCAAAATATATAACAAGAACAAGATAAAGTGGAAATCTTATTCTTTATATTAAAACCCCCAAAATTTGGTTTTCACATGTACAAGACACTAAATACATAAATTGTGACATTGAAATAATTATAAGTCTCAATCTTTTCTTCTCAAATAGAACAAAACATAAATGAAAGGAAATAAGGACCCGTCGAGATGACATGCAACTACCTCCCAATAGTCCTTTGATAAGCCTTAGAAAGTAGGAGAAGAACAATCACATTATACCTGGCTTAGAACCTTCACAAGTGTAGAAGCAAGGACTGAGTACCAATAACACGGTACCTAACAAGCACCCTAATAAACAAGGCGTCTAGCTAGAAATCGAATACCCCTTATACTACCACCGAACCTCTTCAAACTACAACCTGCATAGAATTAGTCCAGCCTAATAGTTCAATAATACATGGCTCACAAGGCCTAATACTCACAGTTCAATAGTCACAAATAAGCAAATGAATCAAGTAAGTTTATCTCAATGTCAAGTAGAGAAATCATACATAACAAGTGTATCAATCACAAGTAATGAGTAAGTCACACATAAGCATCAAGATGCATCAAATATCAATAACCAATCTCTCGCTGAAACAATTTCTATTGGTACAATATTACTACCCGGAACCATTTCACATCGGCTTTATAACAAATGACTAGCCAGAAATGACCTCGGCATAATAGCACTCATTGGTATTAGCCTCAACATCATAACACTTATCGGAAATGACCTTGACATCATAACCATCACATGTCTCATCGCGATGTTCAACAATCAACACATACAAGCAATAACACATCCAATGAAAGGAACAACAATTCATTCAATTCAAGTCAACATTCATTTTATCAAGCAATTAAAAAATCAATCAATAACAGTCACAACAAGGAAATTCACATCATCATATTCATCACATAAACTTTTTATTTCAACCTTTTCTTATTCATTAAGATTTATCTAGTAGACAGTTAAACCTTACCTTCATCCTCATTACTCCCAACACATAAACAACGAAGGGAATACATGAATTTTACTAGAATACAAGGTTTACGAGATCACTTGTCTTAAATAAATCAATAATCACTACATGAGTTGAGTCTTTCCCTTCCGAATCACTTTCAAAGCCATATAATCTATATAAATCAAGTATTCACAATTAATTTCTGGAAACAAATATACACAAAACCCAATTCTGAAAATAAGGGTAAATTGTATTAATGCATATTTGTGCCTATATTGACTTATAGTATAGGGTTCGATCCTCCTCTTTCAAAAAATGCTTAGATAAAGTTTGCTCAGCTTGATTACATAGATTGGTGAGTCCTCATGATTTTAGGGCAACTCTATGGATACATATATTGCTTTTATCGTCATTTTGGTTTTAGACTTGCAAGTGGTGTATGAATTACGTCTAACCACTCATATGATGTTAGAAAGGTTGTGTCAAACTTAATAGTATTTCATGTATTCTCTTATGTACTCTATTGGTATCATTTATGTCATCTTATGATATGACACTTATATTTATTATATCTCTTGAATTATATTTTATTTTGTTATGCTAATGTCAAGTGGCTTGTTTAGTGTCTCTCAAATCTTATTTGGCCTATCACCTCTAAGAAGTACATTGGGTCATGACACTGACCTAATGAGCTATTGGTTGGAATTTGGAATTAACCATTTTTTATTATTTTGGAGTTTGTATATATTTTATTTGTGATGATATTTGTTAAGGTGCTTCTACTTAAAATTAACAAATCAATGTTACATTCTTTAAAGATACATGTTTGGAAATAATTGGCTAAGTGCATGATTGAATATTTGGTGAATACTAAATTTATTTTTTTGTTAACAAGCAACTTAATTATTTTTTGCACACCAATCAATTCTCTTAATTAGTTTTCCGCTCTAAAGTCGAGAAAATTAGTTAAAATACTTTGCCTTGACTAAATATTGGTGTTACTGTAAGTTTATGTGAAAATCATATCATTCCACGATCTTGAATAATTAATATGGTCTCATCTTGAATTATTTAAGTTTTACCATTAGTTATTAAATATATATATACTCCTAATATCAACTAAAAGTATTGAGAAAATAAAGGATAATAAATTTCCTTTTTCTCTCCTTATTAAGTACCCCTCTTATTTCTCCGCCCTTAATCCATCTTCTCTCTCCCCATCAATAAACCCACCTATACCAGATCACCACCGCCACCGCAAAGTATACCTCTTTCACCGACTATTGTATATGATGCATCTACATTAGTTATCCCGAATCTTGCATTAGGTGGCTACTGTTTTCCATCTCAAGTGAAATCACTATCTTTCTCTAAACATGGGGTCGGAATTTTCTAAAATTAGGTTGAGATTCTACTAGATTTGGATATTTTGGGTCGAGATTGACCATTTCCGACTAGTATATGAACTTCTTAAATCGACATGGTAACACACTTTCAAAGGTTCTCCTTCATCCCTCAACATTCTTTTCTTAAAGAAGTTTTCTTTGACTGCTAACACTTTGGTCCAGGTTCTATCTTCCAATTTACCCACTGTTTTGTAGTTCTTATTCAACTCTGTCTTTATGTGATAGTTCTTGTTCATATTGTCTTTAGTCTCATTTTGATTCTGCCTTTATTTTGTAGAGCTTGTTCTTACTTTTGTTAATCGCTGCTAGTATTCATATTGTTTTTCAAGTTTTATAGTTTTATTTTGCCTCTTGTCGTGATTGTTACGTAGTTATTATGCTCTTCCTCTTTCAATAAAAAAAAGTATCTCTTTGTGCTATTTGTTTGTTCTATTATCATGTGATCATATAGAAGAGGACTCTACGATCCAAATTCAATCATTCATTGTTGCTTATTGTTTGTGTAATCTTCTGCTCTATTTTTCTAGCCTTTATCCATTGCCTTCAAATTTCACATACTTATTTTTTTCTGTTGTTCCACTTGACTAGAGCTAGTTTCTTTTTTTTCTTCTATTTTTAGTATATTTAAGTGGTCCTAGACCCTCCGCTTGTTTCAGTAGTTTTAGTAGATCTCTATGGGTTTTATTGGATGATGGTGGACTGGGGTGATATCTTCGATTCAGTTAGGGGCAATAAGAAGTAAGGGTAAGTGAGTTATGGGTTCTTCTAAGTTGAGATAAGGGTCTTGGAACATAGGGTCACTGACAAAAAGGTCCATGAGCTACCGAAGATTCTCAAAAAGAGGAATATAAATATTTCTTGTGTTTAGTAGACCAGATGGTTAGGTTCCAAGGCATAAGAGTAAGCTAGTTATTTGTGGGCTTACTTTGAACGTTATTAGTACTTATGTGCCTCAAGTGGGTTATGGTGGCTAAGACGACAACTGTCAAAAGCTTGTATGTCGAGCTAGGGGCCATAGGAGGGAACGATAGATTGTATAGGCTCACAAAAGCATAGAGATAAAGGTTCGCAATTTGAATCAAGTGAAGTGCAACAAGAATGATGAAGGCAAGGTGTTGGTGGAAGGGAACTCCATAATACAAAGAGAGAAAACTTGCTTCCCACAAACTCTTAAAAAGAGAAGGAGATAAAATATTATGTTTGGTGATTTGGTGCATTGTAAAAGACTTTAGGAATTAAGGTACTTATGTGTTTTAGGGTTGATGAGGATGTACATGCAATTAGTAGGATAACTAGGGGGAAGAGAGACCGGACTTGATGAGATTTTTGTGGACTTTTAGAAGAGCACAAACAAGATAGGTATGAAGTAGTTAACTGAATTATTTGATACTATGTTTTAGATGACGAAACGGCCCAATGAATTAAGGTGGAGTACAATGATTCAATTGTATTAAGAACAAGAGTGATATTCAAAACTCTAACAATTACATGGATATCAAATTGCTAAGTCATACTATGAAGGTTTGAGAGAGTGTGGTGGATATGAGCGTGAGGAGAGGGATGTAATGAAAATCAATTTTGGATTCATGCCGGAATGATAGACTACTGAAGCATCTATCTTATGCGGAGACAGGTGGAAAAGTATAGAGAAAGAAAAAGGGACCTTCATATAGTGTTCATTGACCTTATAAAGGCCTATGATAAAGTCCTGATGGATTTCCTTCTGAAGTTCTTGGAGGCTAGATTTTCCTAATCGTTATATTATGGAGATGAATGACATGTACGATGGAGCCAAGACTCAGACTAGAATGGTGGAAGTAGACTCTAAGCACTTTTAAGTTGAGATGAGGTTGCACCAAGGATCACTTCTTAGCCTTTTTCTATTTGTCTTTGTGTTGGATGAGTTGACACAATCTATTGAAGATGACTTTCCATGATATATATTATTTGCGAACGACGTAATAGTGATCGATAAGACATGGAATATAGTTAATACTATGTTGGAGGTTTAGAGACAAACTTCGGAGTCCAAAAGGTTTTGGTTGAGTATGACCAAAATGAAATGTTTGGAGTGCAAATTCAATATTGCGTCAGATGAAACAAACGTGGAAGTGGATGTTGCCAAACAAACTATTCCCAAGAGAGAAAGTTTTAAGTATCTTGGATCTATTAACTAGGGTAGTGGATACATCGATAATGTCACTCATCGCATGGGACAACATAGATGAAATGGAGGCTTGCCTTAGAAGTTTTGTGTGATAAGAAAGTTCACTTAAATTTAAATCTAAGTTCTACGGAGTAATGGTTAGTCTGTCCTTATTGTATATAGTGGAGTGTTTGCCAGTCAAGAACTCACACGTCCAGAATATGCATGTTGTGAAGGTGAGGATATTGACATGTATGTGTAGTAATACTAGTAGCGACAAGATTGAGGATAGAGTTATTGGGGAGAAGGTGAGACTAACCGATGTGGCGGACAAGATTAGGGAAGCAAGATTGAAATGATTTGGACATGTGAATAGAAGGTGTACATGCTCTAGTGAGGAGGTGTAGGAGATTGGATGTTGGGGTACAAGGAGGGTTGATATAGGCCAAAAAGGTATAGGGAAAATGTAACTTGGAGGTACATGGTGCAATTTCATATTATCAAGGACATGAATTTACATAGGAAAGAGTGAAGGTCTGTATTAGGGTAGAAGGATAATAGAGATATATTGTTTTCTTGCCTTGCGAAGGTTAGGCTTGTTATTTCCTATCATAGTACTAGTTGTACCCTAGTAGGACTGGCCATATGTTGTGTATTGTGTTTCAATTATCACACTAATATGCTTTAGACTTTCTTGTAGACTTTACACTGCTTTTCTTATTATTTTTTATGTTTTATTTATTGTTTTCTCCTTTCTTTACTTGAGTTGAGGGTTTTTGGAAACATCATCTCTATCTCCACGAGATAGTGGTAAGGTCCGCATACATTCTACCGTCTCCAGATTCCACCTAGTAGAATTTCACTGAATATGTTATTATTTTTGTAACATCAACTAAAAATGTTGAAGTCGTGAGAAAGCGTGCAAAGAATATAGCTAGGGAGTGCAAATAAAACGATCACGATTTTTCTTGCATGATCCACGGGTATTCATAGCTCCCATTATTATATGGAAGAAAAAAATGCGAGGCAAATCTCCATAAATCAATGAAGATTCTAATTTGTCCCAGAAAGAAAATATTTTATTTTTAGCCCGCTCTGAATGCATAACTTTTTGAAAAAACTGTATTTTACAGAATTTAATAGTAACCCACCAAAATAATTATCTTAATCAATCCCATAGGTAATGTTAGTTCTTTTTAAACTATATTCTATTATTTTGATTCGTTTTGTTTCTTATAATAACAAAAATATCTTTTCATGTTTTTGTGACTTTTCAATATATTTTTAATATATTTTCTACTAATTTCTCCTTTAAAAAATAAAATTAAGATTTTTTTTTGTATATAAGAGATACTTAGTGTTCCAACTATAATTATTATGAACATAATAATTTCTATCACTTTTAAATTCGTCTATTCAACATAAATATAAATGCTAAGTTAGAAATTTCATCTTATGACTTTTAGACTTATTTTTATAATTTTAAATTAACATTCAATAGTTATAAACACTTATAACTTTACTCAAATTCTTATACTTAAACATCATTTTTTATTTTAAAAACACTTAAAATAAATCAATCTAAATAGTTTCAAAACCACTATACAATAGACACAAAGATAACAAAAGGGGCTCAAACATGAAAAAGAAAAAATTGCTCTAAATTACCGAAATCATCAATATTTATGACTCTGATGAAGTTGGTAAAAACAAGAGAGACCAATTTTGAATGTGGTATAAATTTTAGGGATAAGAAAGAAATATTTTTTTAAAAAGTAGTATCAATCAAAAAATATAACTGACATGTAGGGTCCACTTTTCTATTTGGTAATGGATTAATGACCCTCATGTAGTTATTCTCGCCTAAGTTCACGAAAATTTTGTGACAAAATAAAAAGTAACTGACAAAAAATAAATCCGACGAAAGCAATGATAAGGTAACTGACACAAATTTAAATAAAAACAAAACTTCATAATTACTACAGTACCTTTTGTGTAAGTTAATTATGATGCTATTTTGTAATTTTTTGTGTTGTCGTGTCTTAAATACACGGTATTTTCATAAACCAAAATTGCAATAATATTTTGTATTTTATTTTCTTTTTGAATTTTGGTATTCATATTAAAGTTTGACTAATTTAAATTTGTACTGTGTAGAATCTCATTTGGAGGGAAACACTATCTATCAACAATTTTTCCTATTATGATTCGAACTCAAGATCTCTGGTTAAAACGAACAAATCCATTCTCTACACCATATTTATTTATGGTAACACAATATTAATTATGCTTCTTTGTTGCATTAACCAATTTAATCTTAACAATTGAAAATTTATATATATATTTATATATATATATATGAAAAATACTAGTTTTTACACTTAATAAATTTGATATAAATATCGAAAGAGATAAATATTTACTAATTTTGGATATAAATATCCAAAATAAATATTTTTGTTTGTACCAAACACATCCTAAATGATAAAATATAAACCCTAAATTTTCATGATTTTTTTTACTTCTTTAATATGTATTACTATTTTAGCATTAGTCACAAATTCATCATAATCTCGTGATTTAGAAAACAAGAGTTGTAATTCATAATTAACTAAACAAAAACAAAATAACTTAAGTATTTTAAGATTCCCTTCAAACATGTAACTTGTGATATCGTCACACTAAACAATATTCAAACATAAGTGTATTAAGATTTCATTCAAGCAAGTAACTTGTGATGTATTCACACAAAACAATATTCAGACAGAAGTATATTAAGACTCCATTCAAGCAGGTAACTTGTGATGTCTTCACACAAAATAATATTTAATTTTATCTTAATTATTAATAATTACCATCAATAGAAAATGATAATTTTATCTTAAAAAATATTTTACTGGTAAGTGAATTATCACTCACGTGAGATGACAAGCACTGTGATCAGTAGGCAAATGATTGTATTTGTTCAAATTTGAATGATACTAAAATTTTCTTTTTATTGTTATTGTTTGAATAGAACATATGCTAAAAAATATTTCTTTAATTTTTTTATTTTCAAAAAAAAATATTTTTTTATAATTTCATTCATTAATCCATATTGTACTTGAATAGAAATAGAATGCGCATGTCTATTTAAGAAAGGTAGATATTTACCCATAATGTATACGTTGAATTAATCAATTAGCCTTAATATTCAAAATTAAAAATTAAAATACGTATCATTTAATTATGTTATAACATAAATGTGTATGTAAAATATCAATGTTGTACTTAATTAATTTCGTGTGATTATCAAGAGGAATATAAGTACTTATCGTTTAAATTACTTACTAGATTTTCTACTTTAAGTTTTATGTGTTTAATCTCATCTTGCCATATTATTTAAGTGTTGCACAATTTTATAAGAATAATTATTTCTTCTCTTTTTTCACACCTAATTCTTTTATTTTTGTTGCAAAGGAAATTTTTTCTATAAATAATAGCTTCGAGGTTAAAGGATCTACTGCAATTATCTCAATCAAATTTTAATTAAGGAAGTTAGTGTTTTCTTTCCATTTAGCTAGAAATGCATAGATATGTTTAAGAATATAGTATATATTGAATTTTTTATGGTATCATCCAAAAAAAAATAATAAAATCTAAACACCTTTACTTCTCTCTGATAACATCAAAACTTCATCAGTTTCACCAAACTGAATAAATTGAACACTTTTTTATTCTATTATTTTAAGGTGTTGATGAACTAATTTAATGTTATAACTTCTATTTGTAGTTAGTTCATCTATTATATTTCACCTTTTATTTTATTTTTTATTTACTTTTCAGGAGGAGTATTGGAGTTTGCTAACACATATCATAAGGTTTACTTTAATCTCCATTTATTAGTTTCAATTTTTCGCTGTTCTTTTTTGATATTTTAGGTGATATAATTTTTGTGTAACTTTTTTTTTAAAAAAAATAATGTTTTTTCTTAATTATGTCATATGTGGCATATTTTTCTACCAATTATACGCTATCAGTGTGCGTCACGGTGATAAATAAAAGAATCTCACATCGATCTATAAAGGAGTTTTGAACTTCCTTAAATAATTTGAAAAATTCTATCCCTTTGAACCGGGTTGAGTTAGAATCAAAGTTTATTTATTAGAATTCAACTAATTTTTGTTGTTGTCACTTTTAGGGAGTGTTTTATCTGATATGAAATAAGATTGATATGAAGTTATATTAAGTTGAAGTTTTGTGATTTAAATTTTTTAAGTTGTATATTTTTCATAAAAAGAAAAAATCACAAGTTATGAAAACTATTAAAATTTATGTAATTCTTATACAATTTTTTCAAATGAGCAAATCATAGTTCATAAACAACTATCGAAATATCCTAAAGCCCCATATTGATAAATTGTATATCTCCATGTTCTTTTACAAATTACTCTTTGAAATTTAATAGTTTGATTTCAAATATACAAAATTCTATAAAGATCCTCTAGTCAAAAAAATTGTATTCATTATTATTATTATTTATTAGTTTTTATTATTATTTTTATCATTATTAATGTTATTTATTTTCTAAATTTAATGCTAGACAACAGATGAACTATTTGATGAGAAGTTATTTCTTGTACCAAGATTAATTAATTGAATTGTCTGTTTTTGCTACTTTAATTTAAATATGTTCGATTTAACTGATTTAACGTATTAATAATTGTGTGTTGAAAATTATTTTGGATGTTAAAATTAATCTTGTTAATAAATAGTTATATGTTAATATCAGATGATTAGTGTATTTTGAAAATAAGTCTTGAATTTTAAATTATGCAAATTTAATTTCATCAATCTCATTTATATAACTTTTCATTAAATTTGGTAAAATCAAAGACAATATTAATAAATACGATAGAATTTATACTATGCACAAATTATAAATAAGATTCATGTCTAGCTCTTAAATCTGTTATACCCAATTGTAAGATTTGTAAGGAGATTTTTCTTGTTTCAACATAATTTTTTTTATAATGTAATTTTTCTTTTTACATTAATTATTTTATTTTTTGAGATTTAAATACTCTGTTACATGTTGTATGACTTTATGTCTCAAAACAATAATCCTTTACAAAATCAGGATGAGCAGACTTTTCAAGCTTTCGTTTGGTTTGAAAATGAGTTATGATGGGATAAGTTATGTTGAGATTAGTTATATAAGTTGTGTTGGGATTATTTTTTATTGAGTGTTTGGTTTGTTGTATTCAAAATAATAAATTTTAAGAATAATTTATTTGTTTACAAAAATGCCCTTCATTAATGTAAAAAGTAATATAACAAAAGGGTTGACAGAGACATTTTTGTCATTTACCTATTTTATCCCGGGATTACTATACCACCCAAAGAGAGGGATAACTTATCTCGGTACTAATTATTAATCCCGGGATAAGTTATCCCGAACTTGCCAACCAAACAACAAAATAAGCGGTACTATAATTTAATCCCGAGACTATTTGGTATTATCCCTCACACCAAACGACCCCTTACTGAATTCATTACCGTTGTTAATTTTTATCCTTATATTCTTAAGGACTTTGAAAAAAGATTTCCAAAAGGGTATCTTTGTCATTATGATGTTAACTTGAAGATGATATAAAAATAATTTTACTATTATGATATAATTATTTTAGAATCGTCAATTTCAAAATTAAAAATGCAATCAAACATAGATAAAACAATTTAGTTTTTTTTTTTTGAAATTATTATCTTTTATTCCCCAAATCAAAAGACCCTATTTAGATTAAATGAGATTTAATCTCTACATAAAATCACTAGTCATTTATATCATGTTTTGTTTGAAAGTGGAGAAAAATAATTTTGTTTAAAATTCAATATTAAATTATCCAATGTTCTGTTGTTAGTTTTTATTTACTAGATAAATAACACTTGCCTAAGTTATCAAAAATCTATGTATAATTTTACGTACGATAAACTATGGAATAAATATAAAAATATTAGCAATACATGAATTAATTTTCTTAAAAAAAAAAAACACACTAATAATAGTAAATAACTTTTTTATATTTTATTTAAGGAACAAACACATACTTTAAATTGTACATTACACTACTTTATACTAAATTAATCATTTAATAAAAAATATATTTGCAATACTAATTTATGTATTTGTCACGACGTAGACCTTCGTGATTGACACCCATACAAATCCTCCGGTGGGAGAACCATTACTACAACCCAAACAAATAAATTTTAAGAAAACTAAGACATTTAAAGATACGAAAGTAGGTTTAAATGACTATAAAAATGGAGTCCCCATAAACTCCAAGGTTTTAACGAACAACTAACCAAACTAATGCGGAAGAACAACCCCTAGAACTTGAAAGTCAATGTACCAAAACTCTACTAACGACAAGTCTAAGAACAAGGGGTACAACCCCGAAACTAAACAAACACCTTAAACAAATAGTCTTAGTCCGAAAAGAGTGTACTTAAAGAAGAAAGATCCATGGCAGCCTGAAAGAACTGACTCACCCTCGAATCCGGTCATGCTCAATAGTCACCTAGCTGAGGTCTATCAAAAGCCGCCTGAAGATGCCCTGTACTCAACAAAGAACAAGCAAGTGCAATATCAGCACACAACCACAGTGTACTGCTAAGATCACACGGCTATCCCAATAAGTGTAACATACATTAGTAAATACAACAATATAATCACATGCACATATCGAACATATACAATATCATCAACATATACGAACAATGAACAACTTCACGATTCTCACATATTACAGTTTTATCGATTTAGAGCAACATACCGTCTTCCAATATCAATCATCATTAGATATGAACGAACTCATCACAAGTAGATACACAACACAACTCAATGGTCCTCTCACGGAACCCAATTCAATGGTCCTCTCATGGAACCCACACCCAAACAGTTAGTATAGCGGAACGTGGTACCCAATCCAATGATTATGCTGGAACGTGGCAACCGATCCCATAACTATGCTGGAACGTGGCAACCGATCCCATAATTATGCTAGAACGTGACAACCGATCCAGGTTAGTTATGTCGGAACGTGGCAATCGATCCAAGTTAGTATGCCGGAACGTGGCAACCGATTTATTCAGCACGCCACAATCACAATCACAATCACAAGTATATCCTCAAGATCATACATTTAAGTCATGATTTGATGGTAACCATCATTCATCTATCTCATTTACAACAAGTGTGATCAATAATGCAACATTCATATACATACATGTATCATAATGAAGCAAGAACAAACATACATCACACAATCATAGAATCACAACCATCACCTACCTCGAAACAAGCTTGAAACCCTAAGAAACTTGATCCTTCCCTTTCCGGATTCGTTTCGCTTGTTCTTAGTCTACAAACAATCAATATAATACGGGAATCAATAAACAATCACTAATTACCTGAATTACTAACAATTCTAAGAATCCTAGATCAAACCCATGATCCTAATTATCCAAATTAGGGTTGTTTCCACCATAGAATCTATAACAAAACCCTCCCCTGTCAACATTCAATCATTCTCTTACGTTTTACGTATCAAAAAACGTATTCGGGGAGTGAAAAACTTACCTTTAGCCTCAAGAATGGAGAAAAACGAGTAGGAGTCGCTTGAGGTTCGTTCCTTAGCTCTAAAAAAGCAAAAGGTGCAAAATAAGGTTGTTTAAAAGTTTATTTACGACTTTAAGTCACGTTGAACCCGCCACAACGACCCTCACCCCGCTGCAGCGGCCCCGCTAGAGCGACACCAATCCTGCTAAAGCGGCTTGCACGAAACCAATGAGCTATTTAAGGAATTCCAAGACCCCCATTTCACAACACACTTCTAACCAACAACGATAAGAAAATACCCTTTACGCTAAGATCGATTTCGGGAGTTCTACTCGCCTGAATTCAATTCCGTAAAGTCGTACGGGTTCTTTAGAGAGTTATCTAACTACTCATGTAATCAAAATCATGAATGATTTTCACCTGATTGTTACCAGATTTACCTACACCTCAATGACTCCGATTTCGTCCAAATCTGGACAAGGTTTGGAAATCTCAAGTTACTACGAAAAAGTTTTTTATCCCCAATTATTTCCCCATTGGCTTTTCCATATGACAGAAATCAGGTCGTTACAATAGATACCAATTTACCCATCACTCGTCCTCGAGTGATCAACTAGGAAAGATTGGCTAAAGTAAGGGTAGAGTAGTATTTGAACCGTCAAATTACTGGGGATACTTGTATCGCATGCCCTTCTTATCGAATCTCATTATCCCCTAAGGGTTTCATATCTCCAACCTCAAACCAACCAATTGAATACCTACACATCCTCCATTACAATGCCTTAATGAAGTCATCTCAATACTTGAGTGATAAATATTATTGTATGTAACTTAACTACAACAAAAGCGATTCCCAACAACCACCAAATTTGATCGTACACACGTTTGCCACATGCTATCAAGGATCTTGACACAATCATCCGGACGAATCCTTTAACACTTAAGCATGATAAAATTCCAAGTCAATACTCCCTACAAATAGAAGTGAACCTAAACCAACCAACACACGCTCATGATACTTAAACAATCATAGTTCTTAAAAACATCTCCATCCCACAACATAAATTCCCATGAGCTTAAGTTACAGAAATTTCAATCTTTAGACATCAGATACTCCTTGAGGGAGGATATGTCCAAACATACAAACCACATAACAATATTATAAAAATGCTAGATTTAGTAATTGTAGATTACCTCATAAAAATAGTATAATTGGACCCAATGATCCCCACATTCAACCACACATAATCAATACATGACCTCGACGGCAAGATAAAATATTAGATTGTCGGACAACCATAAATACACGTGGTAGCTCTTCTATAAATTCTCATAAGTAAGGTGGTACATGTAGAACCGCTAAAATACTTAACAACTCCAAGACCACACCAATTATGTAATTCGAAATAACCAAATCTTCCTAATCAACCAAGAGAACATCGCATGATTTGGTACCCTTGATCTACCACTAGGGATCCACCCACAAAAGTGAAAACACACTAGAACATTGCTAGTGAATCATACTCATAACACTAACAACCATCATAACCACTTCGACTACCTTCCTTAGTGTAAAACAACACTTTTTAAATGGAAACCTTTCTTAGGTACTTAACAATCAATAATAGTAAACTTATGACTCAACCCAGGTGTAAGTCTTTTCAAATGCTCAATACCTGATACAATTGATCATTCCTCACCTTGCAAATTCATACTTGACGAAATATATCACCACGAATATGGACTTTCAATGAAAAATCTGAATTGTAAATTCAACCGTATTACACAATTCCCTTATTTATCAACATTAGCTTATACCTCAAAGATTTTTATAAATTCATGGATCTTTGCTTATTATGGATCGCATCTCCATCGGTCTCCTAATATCTTTCTCTAACAATTCAATCGTACTCATTACTACACTCAAAACAAAACAAAACACTTATCATCATACTCGAGCTAATGTTTGTACCCTAATTTCTCACATCTTTTCCAAGTTTTTAACCCATCTGATGGACCCATGACACTATTACCATAGCCACAACAAAACTAATGAAATCACGCGTCTCTGAACCCTCTAAAGATATCTCTTTAGCCTTCAATCAAATAAAATATTCTTGCTCTTGCCTCTCTCTAAAGGTTGGACTACACTCCACTATATTTTCCTTCATTATAACTCTAGCTCTTTCAAATTCTATTCAAGTGGTGTCCCACCATCTCTTAAAACATTCCATACAACCATGTTACTCACCAATTATTTAGAAGACCACGACCTTGGATACTCGCAAGTCGTAATTACTATACAAATTTCACTTAACCACCAATCTCATTATATAGTTGCATCCCATCACAATCCATCACGAAGTCATACCACCATTACACTCGATTTGCCCGGGCTATTACTACGAAGTCAACCTTTTCATCGACATGACACATCAAACTCAGGTATAACCATCAAATTCAAAGGGCTAACCCAATTTTATACACATTTACTTACTAAATTGTTCAATTACCTTCAACTAAGTATACTCAATGGGACTTTCTTTATCCATAAGCTTGTCATTTTGGTATCAATCCATTCATTTATGGCTTAAGATAAAATCACCAGTCCTCGTACTACCCTCCTTCTCTTAATAAACAAGACAGGAGCACCCCACGGGGAAGCACTAGGAAAGATGAAACCTTTATCAAGAAGCCCTTGGATTTTAGCTTTAAGCTCTCTCAATTCTGACACCACCGTAATAGACTCAATAGAGGGGGATTCGACCTCAACATCCCGAATATGAGCTAATTACGCCAAACAATCCTACCCCACCAGTTTCCTAGCCCGAATGGAGGACATGATCTTAGCTAGGTTAGGCTTGTACACCCCTTCCCACTCTAATCTTTCCCTACTGGGGATCTCTAGAGTTACCGACTTAGTATTACAATTAAACCCGATGTAATAGTGGGACAACCAAGTCATGCCTAAGATTATATCAAGTTAGTCATATCTAGCATAACCAAATCAACCTAAATCTGAAAATACATAACCACAACAGGACAACACGATACATATGGGTGACTATGACTGACTTTTCAACTGGGGTAGAAACATGGATGGGGGCATCAAGTATATCACAAACCACATCAAATCCCAAGGCAATTGAACTGACACATACGACTAAGTAGAACCCAGATCAAACAAAACAATAGCCATCCGGGCACAGACAAGAGTAGCTCTTGTGACCACTGCGTCACACCCTTAAACTCGGTCTTATCCAGAAAAACATAAAATTAAGCCATGTCCTCTTGACGGGCAACCTTCTTGCCTGGCTACACTACTCCTCTACATGCATTACCATTTCCCCGGCCTCCACAGCCTCACTAATTTCCTCATCATATGCCCAGGTTCTCCACAATTTTAACACACCTTATAACTTATATTCGATTGCTGAACACTGAATTAGATCGCGGAGGTTAGTTCAGGTACAATTCGGGGTCCATAATTGTGACTAGGGAAAACATGAAAGATAAGGCTGAGGTTCTGTCTCGCCCTGTCCCGCTCTGGCGGGAGGAATCCTGCACTGGAGGCCTCGCCTTGGCGGGAAAATCTCGCCCAAGCGGCCATAACGGAAACGGAATCCTGCCGACAATTTTTCTGGGTTCTTTTCTTTCCCAATTTCCCCCAAAGGTTCCCATCTATAACACAAGCATTTTTAAATAAAAACCCTTTAGCTAGGACAATCATTGTCTACCCCCGATCAACCCAGCGAAGTACACACTTTAGAATCATTTTACATCATTTCAACACTACCACATATATATCCCCAGGATACACCCAGACTCTCACACGATTATCAGTTGGTCGAAACGCACGTCCAAATTTCTCGATTACGAACCACATCATAATTTATCTAGACCCTTGCACTGAATCTCGTGATGACTTTCTTTTCACAACAAGTTCCACGACACTCAAGCGGTTACAACTGGCACAATTTCAACATTTAGGCCAGGACATTGCACATATCAACATTCAGACAAGCAATACTGGGCACATAATCATATCAAAGCATTCAAGTAATACACCCTTTACATTTATAGTTAATTTTTGACAACTAGAAGCACACATTCACAGTTCCAAGTTACAACTCACAGACAAGTCCAATTTCCTTAATTAGTTCGTTCTATAAACGACCATCAGCCATGCCTTATACGGTCCCTAAGGCCAGATACCAATTGGAACCTTCTCAGTTCCAATTAACTTCTTTGTGTCCCTTCAGCTGGGACTATGACGTCTAGTTCACCTTGTTGAGATACCAATTGGAATAGAGAGATACCAATTGGACTCAACTTATACCACAAGCGACAATAGTATCTAGTGAGCCCCACAAAACAACCAATTTCAATCACAAATCTTGGTCGAACCCAATTCTTAACCGCCTCAACCTTTAACTGATGGTAACTAGGCCTTAAATCAATCATAGAGAAAACCGATGCACCTTGCAATTGGTCAAAAAGGTCATATATCTGAGGCAATGAATACTTGTTCTGAATGGTGACCTTATTCAACTGTCGGTAGTCTATACACATCATCTCTTACTAGTGATAGTGTTACCGCTGTTGTTGCTCTAGCTCGGACCATAGAGTGAAGGAGGAAATATACCAATTTGTATCACCCATATACCAATTGGATTCAAGTCATAGCACGAAAGAGTAGAAAGAAGTGAGTTTTTCCTAAAGTCCTATAACATCTCGAAGAAAAGTACGAACGTCATCGTACCATTCGACAAGACTCTACTAGACTCGTTTTGCTACAATAAGATCAATGAACTTAGGGATCTGATAACAACTTTGTCACGACCCAGACCGTCGTGATTGGCACCCACACAAACCCTCCGGTGCGAGATCCATTACTACAACCCAAACAAACAAATTTTAAGAAAACTAAGACATTTAAAGATACGAAAGCAGGTTTAACAGACAATAAAAATGGAGTCCCCATAAACTCCAAGGTTTTAACAAACAACTAACTAAATTAATGCGGAAGAACAACCCCTAGAACCTGAAAGTCAATGTACCAAAACTCTACTAACGACAAGTCTAAGAACAAGGGGTACAACCCCGAAACTAAACAAACACTTTAAACAAATAGTTTGAGTTCGAAAAGAATGGACTTACACAGGAAAGATCCATGGTAGCCTGAAAGAACTGGCTACATTATCCAGTATTTACATAATAAATTGATCTGAATATTTTTAATTAAAACAATCAAATTAAATATTGTATGCTTATTGATTTATTTATATCCTTTTTCTTCTTTGTTTTATCCAGCTTCCAACAAGCAAATGAATATAGTCAAATTCAATAATCGTATGTTCAAGTCCCATCAAATCAACATGTGATGAATCAATATAACATGTATCCTACCCCAAGGTATTTATTTAACATATAATAATGTACGCTAACTAAATATTGTATGATTAGTGATTTATTTATATCGTTTTTCTTCTTCTTCTTTTTTCCAGCATCCAACAAACACATGAATATAGTCAAATTCGACAATCATATGTTCGAGTCCCATCAAATCAACCTATGATGAATCAACATAACATGTATCCTGCCCCAAGGTATTTATTTAATATATAATAATAATCTAGCCTCAACTTCTATGAATAATCAATGCATATTTTTTTAATTTTATTTTATTTATTTATCATTTCATTTTTATATTCTATAAAATATTTAATTTTATGCCAGGGCTATGTTTAACTCTGTTCCTGAATTCTCATTTAATAAGGGCCAGAATTTACCTCCATATGTATTTTATTGTAGTGGAATCTTATTAATCTTTTGATTTAAATTAGCTAAATAGGTAAATTTGAGAAAGGCAACTTAGAAGAAAAAAAGTTTTTAATTTATTAATTTTACATTTAAGTAATTAAAAAGGATAATAAAATTATTTATTTTAATTAGTAATGCTAATTCAACATTAAAATTTAATATATTTTTTGTTTTTTCTTTTTTCTTATTCGCAGAGATATAATATCAACTCTAACGAAGGAACCATTTCTTCAGCAATTCCAACTGGAAGTTCTCGTAGTTCAAGGGTATAAAAAAATATTTTAGATATTTTTTGTTGAGGAAAATCATACTAAGAACCTGAAATGACAAAAGTACCTTCAAACATCTGTTAACACTATTAGGGAACTTAAATTTTCATGTTAAATAAATGCAGGCAAACTACAGATGAGGAAGAATGCCAAGATCATCTCGTGGATCCTCTTCGCATTCAGGAGTATATGTCTAATCTCTAATTTATATTAATAATTTAATAAATTAAAATTTACGCAAATTTCTTTTCAAAATAATTATCTTAGTGTGAAAATTTTAGTATATGTAACTGTTCAATAATACATAGTAACATATTTCTATTATTCTTATATTATTTTATAAAAATGAATGCAGATAGAAGCCATTGAAAATGAACATCTGGATATAAATCATCGATTTTCAAATGCTCCAGTGGGTACTAACGTAGCAAGAGAACCACATATAATGTAATCATATAGTTTTTTATTCACTTTATATATTAGTATTTTTCGTATTAATTTGTTAGATGTACACATTTTTAAATTATATATTTTATTTTAATGCATTAAATTGTAAAATTGATTATACAAATCAATTTGTAGTAATCCATATGATCCAAGATATGCTGAGAATGGTCAACCAATTGATCCTTTCTTGCGCCTTTTGGAGTCGAATCCAAATTTTGGTAAGCAAATATTCATTTATATTTCACTTTGACATATATATCATTATTTGTTTTGATAATTTTTTTTTGTCTATTTATTTTTCAGGAAATACTCGAGGTACAATTGAAGTGAGTTGGCTGGAGGGATTTAAAAATTTCTTTCGAAGATGCAAAATAAAAGTTATCTTATAATAAATTATTTTTACTTTCCATTTTGTTAATTAATTTAATTTATTTATGTGAGTGAGGAGATTTCGATAAAGGAGAATTTTCATGATTGACGCCTATTATGATGATATTTGTTTCGTAACTTATGATCTCTTGTATTTCAATCTGAAAATTTATTTTTAGAAAATTGATAATTTTATTTTAAAAATGTTAGATTATATGGTTTCAGTTATATTGCAAATATTAGTGAACTTATATATGCTTATGTCACGACCCAAAAATGAACATGATGTCACTTGCATTATCCCACCAAGGCAAGTTAGCCTATAACCCAAAATATACATTAAATGCAGAAGTAAAACAAGAATGAAAGTCTAGCACATAATAATAATGAAGAAACCATAACCAACATAACTTTAACCTTAATACCTGATTGTCACGTGTACAAGCTTCTAATGTATAACAACATATTTGAAAGGAAATACAAGTCTGAATGTCATTGTTTCTAGAGTAGAACAAAGTCATAAAAATGAAGCAAGATGAGATGACTTTGTTCTACTCTTGAAATAATGGAATTGAGAATGATGTTATGTTGATGGAAGTCATAATTTCTACATGGTCCATAGATTTGGTGTATATCTAAAAGGTCAAGGATACGACTACTAAAATCAAGTTGATGTTACTTGGTTATAGTCATGTTACTTTAGCTATCAACCTGATCTATGAAAGAATGCATATCGCTTTGGGTTAGAAATCAAATGGAGTTGGTAATGTTTTGCAGCTACTCAATGGGTAGAAATGTATGGGCCATTTGGATATGATCTTCTCGGTGGTATAATGTGCTCTAATGGTGGATCTAACAGACTTTTATGATGTGGCACTAATGGTATATCAAAATAGATATGTCGATTGTCAAATGTGAATACTAACTACTTTAGGAGTTATTAGTCATATCACCTGCTCATATAATGAGACTCATTGTTCCGTTCACATTAGAGAAACCAACTAGGTTGTTACTATAGAAGCTTAGGTTAAGCGTTGTTTTTAAGAAAGATATTTGTGGTGGATCTTTGATACGGTATTAATGCGTTTAGGTTGTGATGAATATTCACAGGAATTTAAATGAGAACAGATGATTTCATCATAAGCTCCAAAGGAGAGGATTGATACTGAAATGACAAGTTTCAGGGTAAAGGAAGTCTCAACAAGTATACTTGTGTGAAGGCAATTGAGCATTTTAGTAAGAAAGTATGTATAAAATTGGGTTAGTCCTTTGGATTGGTATTACTAGTTTGAGGTGTCATGTCGATGATAAGGTTGACTTTTTGGTGATTGTAAGGGCTAGTGGGCATGATGGTAATAAGAGTTCTTGATGGATTGTTATTGAGATGCACCTATATGATAAGGATCGTTGGCTAAACATATTTTGTTTGGAAATGAAAACTTCTAGCCATCTAAAGTCATGGTTTACTACCGTTTGGTGAGTAGCATGTATGTATAGAAAGTTGTAGGTTATGGCGGTGTCACGCCCCGAGCCTACACCCTGGACATGACTTGCACTCAAAAACCATTGCTGGTCCACAAGTGAACCCTTGGCCTGGATGACTACTTAGCGTAAGACTTACTAAAGTGATAAAAGGATTTAAAATAAAATTTTTGAACATTTAAACTCAAAGTAAAAACTCAACTCAAAATGTCTTATAATACTAAACAACACAAGTATAATAGTTTGCAAAAACATCTCAAGAAAAAGAAAATTCTCAAAGATTTCTCAACTCTATCTAACTATGAATCCTCTATTTGTAACACCTTTGAAATTTTTTGAGCTAAGACTTGAACCATCCTTAAATATTTCCTAAGTGTTAAGGTCACTAGATGTAGCACCTTGTGTTCCAAAAAGAACTAGAGGAGAATTCATTGAAGTCATTCCTAAGTTCTTCTAAGTTTTGAGTCAACTTCAAACGACCATAACCTTCAGTATAGGATGATTTAGGTGGCCCATAAGATATCAAATGAAAGGTCTAAATTTTTTCTTTCCAACGCCATCGAGTTTTCTAAATTTTGAGCGTGTATGAGGGAGATATACCTGTATGAAGTTGAGCTGTCCAAATAAGGAAAGTTACCCGAAAATAGTAAGAGGTATTTTGGTCTTTTCCTTACCCAATCAGATTTAATTCATTTTTAGTAAGGTTTTAAGGGTCTAATACTATTAGGTTCAGTTTTATAATCCTAATATACGCCTAGATTTTTAGTTGAGAGTTCAGGAAGAGAAAAGAAGAGAAATGAGGAGAAAAGAGGAAACGATCAAGGCATTCATCGAGGTTTTTGAGTTTTGTTGCGGATTTTCGCCATGGGTTTTATCCCTAAGAGATATGTAAGTTTCCATAGTTTTGGGTTCGTTCACCCACACGCCAAAAATGATTTTCATATTCGATTTCGTCCATAAATATTGAAAGATTTAAGTTCTTGATAAGTGTTCTTGAAGTTTCATTCTAAATCCCGTTTTGTTGAGGTTTTGATGATTTCTTGAGATGAAAGTGCATTTTTTGAGGGACGTACTGAGTAGGTTAGTTTGTACTTCTGTTGAGAAATCGATTCCAAGTGATTCGGGAAGAAACCGTTCGAATCTAGGAGAGTTAGGGTCCGTAAACGATTAAGAAAAGGCGTCAGGGTTTTCTAGGTTGGGGCCTGGCGCCCTGCGCCAGCTAATGCGCCCCCAACCACACCTCTGTAGGTAGAGGGTAGGTGCCCTGCGCTACTCAGCTAGGGTCGCCTGCCCCCACCTGTTCTCCGTCGTTTCGTCCGTCTGAGTTCTTTCGAAGGGTAACTTTACTCTCATTTGATTCTAAACACTCTAAACTACTTCTAAACACCTAGAAATCATTCATAACTTGAATAATAACCTTGAATTCATAATTCAAGGTAGATTTAAGAGTTAAGCCTTGAGAGTTCTTCCGAACATTTTGAGATAGTCCCTTTGAGTCTTTTGAGGAGTCTTCTACAAATTCAAACAACTTATTTCAAGACTCAAGTAAGTGAGCATGAGAGTGAGAAGAGTGTATTCATGAGTCTATACTATCACCAAAATCCTTCATATTATAAATCGTAGATCTTGAATTCATAATTCAAATTCAAGAAAGAGTTAAGAGTAAATTTCAAGAAAGTTTTTGAGTTCAATTGTGAATCCTTGAGATCAACTATTGATTTGAACTGAGTTTTGAGGAAGTAAGTATGAGAAGGAGAAGAGTTGTATACACGAGTTCCATATTGGTATGTAGACCCTCGAGTTGAGTCGTTCATGCTCATGAATTTCGCATGAACTTCGTAAACTGAGCATCTTTGAGAGGAGTAATATCTTTAAAGTTCTAAGTCTTGAGTATTGAGTTCCTAATCACTTTTGAGATTTTATTCCTAATCATGGGACTATTACATATTACCATGAAGTCCTTGAATTGAGTAGTTCATGTCCATAATTCAACATGAACTTTATTCTAAGAAGTCTTTTACAATTATTTTTGTAAAATTATTTTAAGACTTGAGCACTTGAGTTGAGAAAGAGTAGAGTCGAGTTCATTTCTTTAAAATGATATATGGGAACTAAGTATTCCCAAAAGTAAATGTTTTCACATTTAAAAGAGAAGGAAACTGAGATTTCCAAAAGAGTTTTGAGCAGTTTGAGTAACTTCTCTTTAAGAGAAAGATTTTTAGTAATAATCTCAAACCACATAAAGATTTATGTTCTTAAACATATGAGCTAGTTACATTTTCGGAGTAGTATTGAGCACCGATATGGGGACGAGTTTGAGTTCATATAATTTAAAGTCCCCATAAACCGTGTAGCGAACATGGGTAGAAAAGGGTCATAGTTTTTAGATGATTCCTTAATGCATTTTAGCATAGACTATTTGATCCACTTAGTGAGTAGGTTCTATACCCCGACAAAGTATAGGATGGCCCTGACAACGTGCGGCAAGACGTTGTATCATCACATAGCTCATAGTGATGGTTGTCGGTTAGAGAAATTCCCACAGAGATATTTTGTATTCTTATATACACAAAGTTTACTTTGTATTTTCATATACAAGCATATTTTATCTTGTATCCTTGCATACAAAATGAGTTACTATTGCATTTTTCAATACATTGAGTTGTTTACTATTGTTTTGAAAGCTTTCCATATATTGCATGTATTGTTGCTTTATATTGAGTTGAGTATCAAGAGTTGAGTACCCTGAGTCGAGTATCTTATTATTGAGTCGAGCCTTATTTTTCCGAGTTGAATATCTTATCATTAAGTTGAGCCCTACTTTCTCTGAGTTGAATTGAATTATATTTCTGTAACTTGAGTTGAGTTGAGTGAGTTGAGAAGTGGTAAGTATGTTTCTATTCCACCAGTTCAAGCTTATGTTTATGCTTTAGAATTCCCCTTACATGCTCGTACATTCCATGTATTGAGCCATTTGGCGTGCATCGTTTCAAGATGCAAATACAGGTACTCAGGATCATCAACATGCGCTTTGTTGATGTCGCATGTAGTTCGAGTTAGCTATGGTGAGCCTTCTTGCTTCCGCAGAATTTCATTTACTTTTCAGTTTTGTCAGGATGTCGTGGGTCTTGTCCTAACTTCGACTTCCATCTTTGTTAGTTAGAGGTTTCATAGATAGACAATAGAGTTTGAGAAGTCTATTCATTTATTTTGTTAAATGTTTTAAAAACTTGAGTTGCCTATTTCTGGCTAGTTGAATATCTTATTTTATTCAGAGTTAATCTTTTGAGTTAAAGATTTTGTAATTGAAATCGATGAATTTTATTCTGTTTTAAACTTTTTATGCTTGAGTTAGTCTTCCGCTTGTAGTCAGCCAGGATGAGGGTTCGTTTGGGGACCAGAAATGGTTCTCGAGTGCCGGCCATGTCGAGGGTGTAGACTCAGGTCGTGACACTATTACTCAAGAAGAATGTTGTGACAAGACCTATGACATCTTAGGAGAACTAACTAAGAAAATGTGAAGTACCCCAGAATTCAAGGACGCTGACCAAAGTTATCTGAAGTGCAAAGTGATCTCAACGAAAAACCTGTTGATGATCTTAAACACGTGTATCTGCATCATAATAAGATGCAGGTCGAATGATATCAGTACATTTGAATGTACCAATATTTAAAATAGTCAAAGAAAAATAACTAAATGAAAGGACTGTAATAGATGTAAAATTAACTTAACTGAATGTAAAGAATTAAAGGAATGAAAACATTTAAACTTTACAAAGGTACTTCCTCATCTCTGAAACTCAACATAATAACTGATATATAAGAAATACACTTTAAATCTATTGGGAGATTATACAATCGACAACTATATTTATGAGCTAGGTGATGATACAACATCTTGTCCATGCTGCTAGAACTGTCTTATATTGTGTCGAGATATTTAGAAACCTCAACTAAGTAAATCCACTAAGCTCTGCTTGAAGGCACTAAGGTCTCATCTAAAAGGTATGATCCTATACCTATGTTGGAAATACACAATTTATGGGGGCTGTGAGTTGTCTGAGCTCTCCCCTATATCGGTGCTCAATACGACTCCCAATTATATATACATTTTTTCTCAAATGTATTAAAACATTCTTGTCACGAGTGACCCCAAGCTAACCCTGCTGGCATATCATAAGTATACTAAATAAACTGAAGTAAGGAAATACTGTGCGGAATCTAAATCATAAGCTAAACAACAATAATGAGGAATGCCCATAAACTATCTGAATATATATAACTGAGAGCTTAACAAAAACTGAAAGGTCAAACTCAAATGCTAAAGCTGAATCTAACTATGTCTGTAAATAGCCTCTAATAAACTAGAAGTGCTGGGACATCCCCTAGCTAAACTAGTAAAAACTAAAACTAAAGACTAAAAGCTAAGGAAACATGTCTGTTGTCCTCGAAGAATTATGACTCACCACTGATATTGCTGAGCTGAATATCGAGAACCGATCTATGCGTGATCTGGAAGCTAAGAACCTGAACCTACATTATGAGAAGATGTAGCGTAGAGTTTGTGTCAGTACTTGAAAGGTACTGTGCATGCAAGATAAAATAAAGCTGAATAATAATATAACTGAACCAAAGCATATATCTGAGCAATGATAAGAGATAAACATGATACTATACTAAGAATACTGAACATGAACTAACTTGATGCAATATCAATGTTTATAACATGCTGAGCCTGAAATTTGACTATAACTGATAACACGGTCAATGCAATAGAATCTGACTGTAAGGGAACTACTAATAACCGATATAAAACCACATGAGCTAAATATGGAGTCCGATGTGTACACTCCATCGAGAGGACCCAATATACCCTGCCAGAGGTATAGAGGCATGACTGGTGTGATCACTAAAATGTAATGCCCATAGAGGGGACTTATACACCTACGGGGGCACGTAGTTTTGGGACTATTTGGGTACACTGAACCCTATTCCACTCGGTATTAAGCTACTCTTAATTAGAATGTATATAAGCAATTTTATGACTGAAATGTGAAGTACTGGATAACTCAATTACTGACATGCAACCTCTGAGAATGCAACAATTATGACTGATAATGTGACATTCGTAAAGTGAAGCATGTATATATGAAATCACTGGCCTAACATGTGTAATTCATGAACTAAAAAAACTACATAGCTAGGGTTTTGAATTTATGAAAGAATCTACACAAAACAATACAAAAATTATGATAATCTGATTTGGATCATTCTAACAGCTAAAACCCAACAATTTCTAACATTCAAGAAACCCTAGGTCTAGATAATATTAAGGGTATCAAGATTCTGACTGAAATCTAGGGACCTAATAGGTGAAAGGAACCCACTAGTGAAATCCCACATACCTGGTGACAAAATTCACGGAGAAATCTTTCGATTTTGGGGCTGGAACTGATGAAAACTCACTCCATTCTTGAACTAGGGCTTGGTCGACTTCTCCTATTTTTTGCTCTAAGTTTGATGAATTTTTGGTGAATAATTGATTAGGGTAAGTTCTAATTAATTTACTAGGCTAATACTAACCAAAACCATGCCGTTTAGGGGTCCAACGCATAAGGAAAACACCAAACGACCCATGACTTAAAGTTTGCTGAAGCTACCTACGGAATGATCGATAGTCAGTCGACTGATTGACAGTCCATCGATTGATCGACAATCCATCGACTGATCCACGATCCGTCCTGTCAGTCCGTCGATCAACTTCAGATGATGGGTTTGAGGGGTCCTGATGGTCTCGACCTATAGACTGATCGACGATCCAATCCATCAATCGACTTCAAATGATGGGTTTTGGGAGGGATCCTGAGTGTCTCGACCTACATAATGATCGACGATCTGTGGACTGATCCTTGATCTGTCCTGTCAGTCCGTCAATTGACTTCAGAGGATGGGTTCTGAGGAGGGCTGCATGTGGCCGTCCATGGACCACTAGGACGGACCGTGGCTCACCATATGGTCCGTGGGTGGCAACCGTGGGTTGCAACTACAACTTCTGGAAATCTGTTGGTTTGGTCTATTTTTGGGTACTGGGTGTTACAATTCTCTTTCTCTTGTTTAAGGTAATTGTTCAAACTATCTTTTTAAAAGAGGTAACTTCTCTAAAATATCTCTAAAACTCATTCTTCATTTACAAAACAAGGTTTTTCTTTGCCCAATGTAAAAATACATTCTGGGTTGAGGTAATTACTCAAAAGAGGTCTCTTTAGGAGGTAACTACTCTATACTTAATCTTTCTAAAAACATTTTGAACTTTTCTAAAAAAAAACACTCTACTCTTTTTCTTTATGTAAAAAAGAAACATTTGGGAAATACATAGTTCCTTTATATTCTTTTCAAACTGCTCTTTACTTCCTCAAAACTGAGTTTAAACAATAATGTTTTGTTTAAAAGATTCTCAATAAGAATTCACTAAATACTCAAGAATAGGGTTGATGCTGAAAATTTAAAATGAACAATCAACTCAATAATCACAATACACAATGTATGATAATTCAATGATTAGAAATATGAATTCAATAATCAACAACTCAAGAATTCAGAACGCAATATCAACTCATCTCAAGAATACTGAAATCTAAGGATACAACCATAGGTTACTCTTTTAAGGATTTGAAAGTAGATGTAGGGTGTGAGGACGAACTAGTCAAACTCAATGATAGGCTTACATACATGATTATCAAGATTTTAGAACGGATACTTTGGTTGAGACTTGATTTATCTTGAGCTATAGGAGGAACATTAACTTTTTGGAGGAAACCTTTGATCTTGGAATCTTGGTGCTTGCTTTTGATACAAGAAACTCACTTATGAAGTTCTTAGAGTGGTAGAACATGGAAAAGCCTTGGGTGGAAGGGTTTACTTTGTTTCTTGAATTTATGACTTCAAGGTTTTTGGGTTCTTGTTGAAGAAGAGGAACCCTAGATGAATATTAAGGGAATTTTTAAATACTTGAATGTTTAGATGGATGAAAACTAGTTAGTTGAATGATATACTTCGTTAAAACACTTTAAACGACATATAATAAGGTTAAAGATGATATAGGGGAATGATCCAACTTTAAAACTGACGAGGGGCCTAAAACGGGCGGTTTCATAGACCATTTAAGTATTCACGGTCCGTGAAACTCTTCATGGGCCATCTAGCTGGTCGTGAAGCATCACCTTCCCAATAATGATTCTCTAAAATAGGAATAAATTATTAATCTGGGCTCGAAAAGAAGTGAACTTGGTGGCGTTGGAAAGACGACTAATAGAACTTTATTTTGATAGGTCACGAGCCATCTAATTCATTTTGTGTTAAGAGATATGGCCATTTTATGTTGACCCAAAACTTAAAAACATGTGGATAACTTATACGAACCCCTAAGTGGGTTGAGATATAGGACACCTCATCTAAGTAGATCCACTAAGCTCTGCCCGAAGGTACTGAGGGCTTATCTAAAAAGTATGATCAAGTACCCATGTTTGCAAGACACGGTTTATAGGGGCTATGAGTTGTCTGAACTCTCCCCCATATCGTTGCTCTGTACTACCCCCAATTATATATATACTTCTGCTCAAAGTTATAAAAACATTCTCTTTCTCTACTTTGAGGTAATTGCTCAAACTATCATCTTAAAAGAGGTAGAGGCTCTAAAACATATTTGAAACTCATTGCTCATTTAGAAAATAGTGTTTTTCTTTGCTCAATGTAAAAATACATTCTAGGTTGAGATAATTACTCAAAATGGGTCTCTTTAAGAGGTAACTGCTTTGTACTAAATCTTTCTGAAAACCTTTTTAACTCTTCTCATAAAAAGTCTACTCTTTTTCTTCATGGAAAAATGAAACATTTGGGAAATACTTATTTCCCTTGTACTCTCTTTCAAACTAATATTTACTTCCTCAAAACTTAGTTTGAACAATAATGTTTTGTTTAAAAGATTCTCAATAAGAATTCATTGAATACATAAGAATAGGGTTCATGATGAAAAATAGTCATGCACAATCAACTCAATAATCACAATACAAAATCTATGACAATTCAATGATAAAAAAAGGAATTCAATAATCAAAAACTCAAGAATTTAGAACTCAATATAAACTCATATCAAGAATATTGAAATCTAAGAATAGAACCGTAGATTACTCTTTTACGGATTTGAAAGTAGATGTGAGGTGTGAGGGTAAACTAGTACAACACTATGATAGCCTTATATACTTGATTATAAAGATTTTAAAATTGAAACTTTGGTGGAGACTTAATTTATCTGAGCTTGAGGAGGAACATTAGCTTTTTGGATAAAACCTTTGATCTTGGAATCTTGGTGCTTAATCTTGAAACAACGAAACTCTTTTATGATTTTCTAAGAGTGGGAGAACGTGAAAAAACCTCGGGTGGAAGGATTTTATTTGTATCTTGATTTTTTTACTTGAGGGTTTTAGGGTTCTTTTTGGAGAGGAGGAACCCTAGGTGAGTCTTAATGGAATTTATAAGTACTTGAATATTCAGATGAATGGAACTAGTTAGTTGAATTATATACTGAGTTAAAACACTCAAAAATGACTTAGAATAGGGTTAAAAATTACATAGAGGAACGATTAAAATAACCCCAACCGTAAAACTGATAGGGTGCCTAAAACGGGTGGTTTCATGGACCATTTAAGGCTTCACAATCCGTGAAAATCTTCACGAGCCATCGTTCTAGTTGTGAAGCTTCCTCTACCCAATAGTGCTTCACTAAAAAGGGCATAACTTTTTAATTCGTGTTAGAAATGAAGCAAAGTATGAAGCACTGGAAAGAGGACTCAAAGAACTTTAATTCGATAGGTCATGGGCCATATAATTCATTTTGTGTTGAGAGATATGTTTGTTTGATGTTGACCGTAAACTTAAAAGCTGGTGGATGACTTGTATGGACCCCTAAACGGACAGTACAAGTCACCACGGGCCTTCTAGGTGACTTCCACCTTGGAAGCCTTAGACGGTCATCCTGTAGCGACCCTAAAAATAGATAGGTGAAACTAGAGCCTAACGTATGAATTTTTAAAGTTTAAGCATAAATTGGAAGTAGTCACTTTTGGAAAAAAAGTTCTGAATCTGGAAATTGGCTAAGTTCAAAACCTGGAAATTTGGTTAAGTGTGGGAAATCAGTGAGTTTCTGGCCAACTTTGAGCAGTCATAACTCCTAGCTCAGGATGATCCAGGAGAATTTCCAGTTATGTTTGGAAAGCCCTTGGAACGATCTTTCCAACGCCACCGAGTTTGCTCGATTCCGAGTTCGTATGAGTGAGTTATGCCCTTTGAAAGTTGGGCAGTTGGCAAGGAGTCCGTCCGAAAATTTAAGGGCATTTTGGTCATTTCACAAATCTTTTCTTTTGAGGTTATATTATTGTGTTAGGCTGATTGTGGATCATTTTTGTTCCATTTTAAAAGAGTAAGAGTTAGGGTTCTTGAGTGAAGAAGAGAAGAAGAGAGGAAGAAGAAGAAGAAGAAGTTGGAGCTAGGGTTGAAGATTTTGAGTTCTTTCTTCTTCAATTTTTCGTGGGCTTTCAACTTAGAGGTATGGTGACCCTTGATCCTTGATGAATCTTTCTTTCAAGGAGTCCAATCAAAAGGGTTTCAAAAGTGTTTCAAAGAACAAAAATCTCAAATTCTAATCTAAGCATGGGTTCATTGGCAAAACGTTTTCTAAGCCATTATATTGATGAATTAATATTTTTAAAGATGATTTCGTATGGAATTCCTTGAAGAACCCATGTTTTCCCTAAATTCCTAAATTTGCTTATGAAGTGGGTCTTTTGCTTATGATTCAAAGTTTATGAAATTGTGTTTGGATTGGATTGTATTAGTGACTCTTATGATTTTCTACATCTATCTATGATGAATTGATGATGTATGGATGAATTGAAAGTTGTGGCCTTATGGGCAAGTTATGGATGAATTCTCTTGTGGTAAGTAAAATGGTTGGGACTTGAGTGTTGTTGATTATGGCTTTGGAGGATGGTAAGTTGGCTTAATCTCTTATTATGGATAAAATTGTTCTTGCTTAGTTTGATCCTTATGGTGGAGGTGTTTAATTATGGAATGTATTATGAACATGGACTTGAATGCATTATCTATTGAATTAAAGTGTTATCAAGTTATGAAATGTTATTGTACTATGTGAAGGTATTCTTATGGTTATAAGGTGATCTTGTACAAAGTGTTATTGTATTGTATATTATATATATAAATGAGGCTATATGTAAAGTCCTATATGAAGCTATATGTAAAGTTTTATGTGAAGCTTTATGTGTGAAGGTATGATGTGAATGAGTTTATGTGATCTTGTGATGATCCTATGTAAAGTGGATAGCATTGTGATTTAAAGTATGATTTTTTCTCATGATGTATATATGAAAAGATGTTGGATTATGAAGTATCCTTAAATAAAAATGTTGTGACTTGGTTGGTAGACTAAAGTGTCCCTCCTTGTTACTTAAAGTCTTGAATGGATGAATGTGTGAAGTGGGCTAGAACTAAGAAATGGTGCCCTTTCTATAAATGCTAAAAGAGGAATTCTAGGCCAAGACTTGAATCGGCAGAACTAAGAAATGGTGCCTTTTCATAAGTCTAGCTTTCCTAAGTAAATGTATAACCTTGAAGGATGGGCCTTAGGGCGAAGTTCCCTTCTTGAGTGAAATGATAGATTTAGAGATGGATGGAGCCAGAACGGCATGAAAATCCTTATCTAAGAAAGTCAAATGAGCTATCCTTATAAACCTTGATTGGCCATGACTTAGAGATTGGGCCTTTCTTGGGAAGAGGTACTATGAGTTGGTTGAACTAGAAAAGGAACCCTCTCTAAGTACATATGTGATTGAATACTCTATGGGAAACAAGGCTAGCACCGAGTGGATGTGGTTAGGAAGGTGGTCTAGTTGAGTATGAGATTAGGCACAATGAACTTCCTTGGACATCCCCTAAACCATGTGCCTACATGGGTTGCTTACTAGTTCTACCTTTGGCAAGTAGAACAACCTCTACGGAGTAGGATAGACTCCGGATTCCATGCCTAGCTAGTATGGTCTACGTCGGTTATGCCTATTCCCATCATGTGGGATATGCACTCTAGTTATTGGATAGGTTCTACAACGTGTAGGTAGTAGTATGGGATGCTATCTACACATGGCACGAGTAGGCTTTGAAAATACTAAAGTGAATTCCCTAAGTCTAACGACTATTATGTGAAAGTCCCCTTATGTGCTTGAATGTATCCTAAATGGTTTCTTAAAGAATGTTGGTCTATTGATGTTATGTTATAAAGGAAATGTCCTTATCTAAGGTAATCTTGAGGAACACTTAAGTGTGCTTGAAGAGGTTGTATGGGCGGTCACTTCTTGTCTCACTCAAGTGTGTCTTAAGGTTATATTAGGTAGAGGTCCTACGGTAATGAAATGGTGTGTGTTCTTTTAAAGTTAAGCATGGGTTGTATATGAATATATGTTGAGTATGTATATTGTTGGCTATGGTTTTATATGTGAACATTGACTTGTATTATGTCTCTTATACTTGTGAAGTGAAGGTTTTATCAAAATAATATGAAAGCATTTATTCCTTGTAAATGTCCGTTTTGGAATGTTTTTGCATGGTCATCATACTTAGTACTTAATTGTGCTAATTCCATATTTCTCTATTTTCTACAAGTGTAGGTTCCGGCAAGTGAGCGGGTTTTGTAGTAACTTTGGATTTGAAGTTCTTCCTAGATTTTGTGGTACGTCCTCATATGTCGAGGGCAAGACTTTTCTATTCTAGTTTTATGATAAGATTCTTGTAATTGACTTAATAGACTTCTTTTGATTGTAAAGGGCCGTGTCCCTAGTATGTTTTCACGTTTATGTCTAAGATGGCTAAGAGACTTAGTATTCCGCTTGTGTACTTTTGAATGATGTTTTAAAAGTGACCTTTGAGTCTTATGAGATTTTATTTAAAGAGTTTTTAATTCCGCACTATTTTACATATCTAATGTGATGAATGCTAAGGGCTTGTATGAGACCTCCGAGAGGTCGAATATGCATGTTACGACTTGGGGGTGCTCTCGGGTCGTGACACATCCACCGTGCCCTAAATGGTCTATTGACCCCTAAAAAGACCGTCTAGGGTGTTGTGGGGGGGGGGGGGTCCATGGTCTGTTTTAATTCGTGGACTTGCTTGCTATCCCTTTTTAGTCTTTTTCGATGTCCGAGATGTTACACGAATGATTCAAATTTTTAAGAGTAGAGTTGCGAGATGTTATAGAATGATTTCGGTCGTAGCTTATATTTTTTTGGGGTTTTACAATATCTCTTCCTTGGGATCATTTGTCCTTGAATGAAGGCTAGAATGAAAATTGAAAGGAGTTGCTCTTACTATCTTTATGACTTCTGAACTAGCCTACTAGCATAGGCGGAACTGATTCATACTAAGGGTTTGGAACTGCCTAAAGCACATAAGTCAATAGCGATATTGTTTGAACAAAGTCACACTCTATTTGAAGTTATCTTACATGAAACAACGGAAATCTAGGCATGAAGTGAGAATAGGACTATTATGCCTTAAGCAATACAACTGCTAGCTTTCAAGCCTAAGAAAACGTCTATATCATGACCTCCTTTATGAATACCGCACGTCATTAGCTGCAACTTATAACTCCTACAAGGATGTATGACTGCTCTTATTGGGGTCTAAGTTAAAATGTCTGCTTGTGCTGTATTCAAGCCTAATCTTTAAATCGAAAGATTCAAGTTTTATGCCTCTCTAGGAAATGTCATCCAAAGAATACTACTCCTTACCATTACATTCAACAAAACTTCGATTCGTAGTCAAGAAGCATCTAATGCATCACGTACTTATCCGCACGTAAGTACACCAAATTCAAGCCCAGTACTATAGTCAATCCATGGACTCCTACTAGCAAACCCCTCTAAGAATTCCTCCTCTTTTGGTCATTTTTGTTAATTGAAATTTCATGCATTATTGTTAGGAAGTAACTAATTACTCTCACCTAACTATTACTCGTGGTAAACTTCATTCATCCTTCATTCACTTTTTTAACAATTGATAGAATAAGCACACTACTGCTACCAACATAAGAAACATCCAAATTCTGATATAAGAATATGCATGACATAACATTATGTTGCTAGCCATTGTGAGTAAATCATGAATTTGTGAGACTGAGAATATTATGAAACGTGAGTGCTTATATTAATGGGTTTATATCATGAAGCAGGTATCCATAACTTTATGGTGTAACATTGAGATCAATGGGTTAAAGTCTTTGCCCGTCATTCTGGGAGCTGAGCATCAATGTGAATCTATCCGAAGTGTATAAACATAAGTCATGATCACAATTCTAATATACGAAACATCAACATAGGGTTTTAATGACTGAAATTTGAGGGATACACTAGAGTATGAATAGATCGATATATCACTTTAACTCTTCCTGAATACATTACTATCTGATTCTCAACACATGACTTGGTTTCTGATCTTATCACCTCCCCCTTAGGTTTGAAGCTAACACTTTAAAGCTAGGCCCTATTCCATCATCTCTAAACTGGTCTACATTTGCTTTATTCCAATACTCAAGAAAGGATTATCCCATGGCTGCAACTCTCCATATGTTGGTACTAAGATTTCTTCTAAGACTTTTTTCTAATACGCTTCTCATAAAATCTTCTCATTGGCTTATAAGGGTTCTTCATCTACCTCTTAAGGGAAAAAATTAATGCTTACAACAGTATATCCTATAGTAATAGCTCAAATATACTATCTAGGCACAAATGAAAAATCATTAACTTAATTGGAATATCTTATGATTACGTACGATCTCAGGTACACCTCTAATGTTGTTGCTAATCTAATGACTTAGCCATACTCCCTTGGTCTTATATATGAATCATACTACCACACTTGTACCACTCACACTTGTTAAAAGTAACACCTTAATTTCTCACCTAATTTATGCCAAACCTACTATATCAGATCTCGTACTTACATCATCACCCTTATGTTGTAATCCTTTTTTATCACGACACCCATTTCAAATTCAAGCTTAGTGTCTAGTACTAAACAAAATTATGAATACAATTTCTCACATACTGTACTAACTTATGAATACTAGATAAATTAAGAAACACTCACCCACTAAAATCTCATGACAAGTAGGCAATCTCTATCTCTTAGTCTACCTATTTACAGATAACTGTTACATTCCCTTTCACAAATTAAGTACTATTTACCCACTTACTATACATCTTTCATTAAATAGTTCTATAATCCTATGAATATCATGGGCTCTCCCTAAAAATAATCATAAGCCTAGCTTATATCTTTCTCCCCATGAATACTCTGTTCTTCTGTTCATCACATACTTGGCCGATACTAATGCATTGACACTTCATCATAAACTATTTTTTGGTTAAATTTAACTCTAACTCATCCTTACTAGTAACTATTACTCTACCTCCTATCATGAAATCTTCACAAGCTCATCACTTCTTAGTCTACCCATAAGGAAAAACTCCTCATTAATAACTTACTAGGTGCATGACTGCAATAACATAATTTGCCTAGTCACTATCCCCCTTTCTTAGATTACTATACCTCTGCATGCATTCTTCTAACTCTTGGCACTTTTACTACTACTGCTTATAACATCTAACTCATACTATATTTTCGGGTGAAAATACTACCCAAGCTCTAGAACACACTTCTTGATAAGGGTCTCAATTGAAACAAGGTTTACAGAAAAGTATTTGAGAGAACATCTCGCTTTTAACTTGAACGCACGATTGATATGAATCAATTGTGCATTCTTTTAAATCTCAATACTTAAGATCACTCATAGGCTTCTCTAAAGCCCCTCTACAGTCTCATGACTTTCTGAAAACTTTTTCTAATAGTAACTCATCGATAAGGATCTCGACTTTGCTTTTAAATTACTTTGAGTATGAGGGGTAGTCGAATGGGTCTAAGAAACGCACGAGTCTCAATAAGTTCCTTATGACACAATTCTATTGCACAATTTAGAGTGTGAAAGAAGGGAAACTTTTCTTAAATATATGTAGTCCCTATTTTATAAAAGTGGGGCCCTCACAAACATAAATAACATCACAATTGACATGGCTTCATAGACACCCTTAGACACTTTAACTCTGCACTCTGCTACCAAGTTTGACATGACCCGAGACTACACCCTGAATGTGGTTGGCGCTCAAGAACCATAGTTGGTCTCCAGGGGAACCCTTTTCCTGGCAAACTACTTAGTGAAAGACTTACTAAAGTGAAACATTTAAACTCAAAGTAAGAACTTAACTCAAAATGTCTCTAAAATATCAATAACATAAGTATAGTAGTTTGCAAAAACATTTTAAGGAAAAGTAAATATTGAAAGACTTCTAAACTCCATCTATCTATGAAGCCTCTATTACTCAAGATGGACTTCGAGACAAGACCCACGATATCTCAACACAACTGACGAAAAATATAACGTAAAATCCCCCACAATGCAAAGAGGGTCACCCAAGCTATCTAAAGTACAAATTGATCTTAATGAAAAGCTTGTTCATGATCTTGAATACTTGTATCTGCATCATAATAAGATGTAGGTCGAATGACATCAATACATTTGAATGTACAAGTATGTAATATAGCCAAACGGAAATAACTTAATTAAAGGACTGCAGTAGATGTGACATAAACTCAACTGAATGTAAAGAACTTAAGGAATAAAAATATTTAAACCTTATAAAAATACTTACTCATATGTGAAACTCAATATAATAAGTGATATATAAATATATACTCTAACTCTATTGGAGATTCTCTATCCGACAACTATCACTATGAGCTACGTGATGATACAACATCTTGTCCATGCTACCTGAACTCTCCTATTTCGTGCCGAGATGTAAGACACCTCAACTAAGTGGATCCACTAAGCTATGCCTGAATGCACTAAGGACTCATCTAAAAAGTATGATCATGTATTCATGTTAGCAAGACATGGTTTATGGGGGCTATGAGTTGTCTGAACTCTCCCCAATATTGGTGCTCAATACTACTCCCAATTATATATATACTTTTTCTCAAATATATAAAAAACATTCTCTTACTCTTGTTTGAGGTAATTTCTCAAATTATCCTCTTAAAAGAGGTAATTGCTCTCAAGTATCTTTGAAACTCATTACCCATTTAGAAAACAAGGTTTTTCTTTGCTCAATGTAAAATAATATTATGGGTTGATATAAGTACTCAAAAGGGGTCTCTTTAAGAGGTAACTGCTCTATACTTAATCATTCTAAAAACACTTTTAACTTTCCTCAAAAAAAGTTTACTCTTTTTTTTCCATGTAAAAATGAATTATTTTTGAAATACTTAGTTCCCTTCTACTCTTTCTCAAATTTCTGTTTATTTCCTCAAAACTCAGCTTAATCAATAATGTTTTTCTTAAAAGTTTCTCAATAAGAATTCACTAAATACACAAGAATAGGGTTCATGCTAAAAATAGTAATGAACAATCAACTCAATAATCACAATACACAATGTATGACAATTCAATGACAAGAAATAGGAATTTAGTAATCAACAACTCAAGAATTTAGAACTCAATAGCAACTCATCTCAAAAATACTGATATCTAAGGATAAAACCTTAGACTACTCTTTTACTGATTTGAAAGTAGATGTAGTGCGTGAGGTCAAACCAATCTAGCACTATGATATCCTTATATACCTCATTATGAAGATTTTAGAATTGAAACTTTGGTGGAGACTTGATTTATCTAACCTTGAGGAGGAAAATTGGCTTTTTGGAGGAAACCTTTGATGTTGGAATTTTGGTGGTTGCTCTTGAAACAAGAAACTCTTTTATAAAGTTCTTAGAGTGGGAGAACATGGATAAACCTTGGGTGGAAGGATTTTCTTTGTATCTTGAATTTTTTACTCGAAGGTTTTACGGTTCTTGTTGGAGAAAAGGAACACTAGGTGAGTCTTAAAGGAATTTTTAAATACTTGAATATTTAAATGGATGAAAACTAGTTAGTTGAATGATATAGTAAGTTAAAACTCTCAAAATGACTTAGAACATGGTTAAAATCGACATAGGGGAACGACTAAAGCGACCCAACTTTAAATCTAACGAGGTACCTAAAACAGGTGGTTTCATGGACTGTTTAAGGCTTCACGGTCCATGAAACTCTTCACAGGCTATCTTTTCCATGGTGAAGCTTCAGCTGCCCGACAATGCTTCACTAAAATAGACATAACTTTTTATTCGTGTTTGAAATGAAGTAAACTTGGTGGCGTTGAAAAGTGGACTCAAAGAACTTTAATTTCATATGTCATGGGTCACTTAATTCAGTTTTTGCAGAGATATATGATCGTTTGATTTTGACCCAAAACATAAAAGCTGGTGGGTAACTTGTACTGACCCTTAAATAGATAGTACAAGTCATCACGGGCCATCTAGGGTCACGTCTAGGTGACTCCCAACTTAGAAGCCTTAGACAGTCGTCCACCATTCCCTAAATAGGCCGTGGAACCATAAACAGACCAGCTAGGTTGCCTTGAAGGATCCATGGTCCATTTTGTGTTCGTGGACTTGCCTGTTACACCTGTTTAGTCCTTTTCAAAGTCAGAGGTGTTATACGAACGGTTTAATTTATAAAAATTAGAGTTGCAAGGTTTGGTAAAATGGTTCGGGTCTTAGCTTAGAAATTTTTTGGGCGTTATAGCTAGGACACTACTTAAAAATAATTGAAATGAGCTAGAGTCCTAAATTTAAGTAATTAGTGGGACGTAATTTAGCTTTCAGAAGGAGGAAAGAGTAAGGATATCTACTGTGATTGCAAAATCCAAGGATGTATCTTTAGAGAGAGTTCAAAATTGTGTTTAGAGACTTGTGGTTCTATCCGTTTCACTGTAGTTATGGTTATAGTCTCACTTGTTCATCAAATGGGTTAATTTGATAAGATTTGATAAAGAAGTGTATAGACATTCAGACTGAGTGTGGTGTAAATTCTTTTAGGTTTTGAGTTTTGTAACTAGAACGGTTTGATTTGGAATTCAAGTTTTTCATTGTAAGTCTACATTCGTGGTAATATATTTTGTTAAGGTATGGATTGTTATGGTAAAAAATGATTAATCACCTCAGGTATGGAGTATTTGGAAGGAATTTTGCATGATCTTTAGTGGGGATATTGTCACAAACCAGAAGGTCATTTTTGGAAACTTTCATAAAATTACCATTTTATGGCTCGCGATAGTTTCCCCAAGTCATGTTTGACAAGTTTTCAAAGTTGGTCTAAAAAGTTATGAATTTTGGAAGTTTTGAGTGTTGAATGGTTTAATGTTTTTAAAAATGGTTTTTGGTAATAAATGGAGTTTCAAGTCTTGGAATGGAATTTGGTCGGTTCCATGAGCTCTGAAATACAAAATTTTGTCTAATAGTGTAGTCATTTTCTGTTTCTGAGTTATGTCATGGATTTGATCCCTTGTGTTGGAAACTTATCTTAGTTTAGACCAAAAGTTGACTTTGACCAACATTCGGAGTTTGGACACTCGAATCAGATTTCCGAAGATCCCATTGGATTCCTGGGATGATTTTAGACTTTGGTGATGTCTTCGTTGAATTTTTTGAGGTTCTGAGGGCACTTTGTTACTTTTGTAATTTTGGGGTGAGTTGGAGAGGTGGTTTAGCAACCCAAGGTATACCCTAGATGTGACATGGCATATAAGACCCCGAGAGGCCCTACAAAATCTACTTGACATACATACTACACAATATGATAGACAGAAGAAATTTTTAAGTAGAAAGTCTCAAATCATAAAGAGAAGTTGAAACATAAGTGCGAAATCCTAACTATGTCTTGACAAGCGTTTCTAAATCAATATGAAAGTTGTTGGGACATAAACTATACACCACATACAAGGTCTCAACGTAAATGACCAAAAGAATAAAGGTCTTCATGGTCTTTTCCTGAAAGTATGAAGATTCACCAATCTAATAGTGATAGTAGTCTAAGCTAGCCACGAGCGGGAAGAGAAGAAACATAGAACCCCATGTTATGAAACAATGTAGGAACAAGTATAAATTAGTAAATGAAATTTACTAAGTATGAGGAATTACATGAAAACCTAAATGTGACCATATGAGGGACATGTGGCATGATATGTATGACAGAGTTAAAACATATTTAAAGCCTTAACCGGGGAAATCATAATTCATAACTCAAGGTCAATGCATACTTAAAATCATTTGAAGATATTTCACTAAAACTTTGAAGGACACATAATTAATTTTGTGGGATATTAGATTTAACCGACAATAAGACCATGTGATCTATAACATGAAATCTGATGTAACTTAGACATTGAGAAGGGATAGTCTACTTGGTAAGGTAGAGTTGTGTATCATTCATTCATATGCTATTTGTGGATCCACTAACTAAATCATTTATAACAATCCTACGGGGGCACGTAGTTAATATCTTGAGGTTACTACTAGAGACTACCATATTTGAGCCTCCCACTCAAGTTCTCGCGGTGCTAAGTTAAATACAATGGAATAGATGAAGTCAATTTTCAAAGCATAACATTTGGAAAGGCAATAAAAACATACCAATCCATATCATAAATTCATCATAGAGTAGATCCTTTAAATCATGATTCATACATATGTGAGAAATCCTTTCACAACCATGATCTCATAATAAGTGAGAAAACCTTTCTCAAATCATTGGTACTTACTTGAAAAGTATCATTGAAGCTTAATTTCATGTTTTTATAAAACTGGTATAGCTTTCATAATCATATTCATGACTTCATAGACTTTTTTCATAAGTTCATAGTCAAAATAATGAATAAGGCATGGGTCCATATGAAATCAATTGGAAAATATGTAATAGAATCAAATCATGCATAATAAGATTGAAATCAAACAATTGAATCATAACAAATAGGATCTATGGAGAATTTCATGAAACCTATATAATTGGGTGAAATTAACTTTCGAAGACTGAGATATCTTGGGACCCAATGGATGAATGTAATCCTTTGGTGAATTCGCACATACCTTAGCAATGAAAGCCCTAAAATCAATGGTGAAGCTTAAACTCTAGTTTTCCTCCTAGAGCTTAAGAGAGAATTTTCTACAGGACACTTCAGAAAATTTGGAGTGATTTTGGGCTAATTTTAAAGAGTAAAACTGCTAAAGGTAGTTTATCGGTCCAAAATGATGTAGTTTAGGGGTTGGGTAGATAGGAAAAGACCAAAAAACCCCTTAATTAAAATTGTCAGAAATGACGTACGGTTGTGACTTACACACTATAGAACTTTTTATGGCCCGTACTGGTCAACCATAAAACCAACTTCAAAAACTCATACTTCATTTAATTCCCACAAAACCTTCCTATAATTTGTTCTCCATTCTAAGACTCTAGACACCCTTTTGTAGATCCCATATTAAAGCATAAATCTTGCCAAGTCTAAATCTTTCTACGAGACTCATCTACGACCCATCCAACACCCTACGGTTTGTCCTTTTCACTCTTAGGTCAAACTTGAGAAACTTAAATTTTCCAAAACTCATCCAAGGTTCTAGGATTACCTTCGTATGACTAGTAAAACTCCCAATGGTCTGCATGTTAGTCTCATAGACCACAATATTAATGCAAAAAGTGCACTATTCCTTTCCAATCAAGCTTTCCAATTTCCAAGGTGTTATAGGTGGCATACAAGTTTTACTTTCCACCTAGCTTATCAGCAGTGCATCCTATGTTTCATGTTTCCATGCTCCGAAAGTATGTGTCGGTTGAGTCTTATGTGCTTTCACTAGATTCAGTGGTGTTGAGTCCAGACTTGCCATTCGATGAGGTGCCTGTAGCTATATTGGATACGTAGGTTTGAAAACTCTGGACCAAGGAAATTGCGTAAGTGAAGGTGTAGTAGAAGCACCGTTCTATGGGGGAGGCCACTTGGGAGACGAAGTCCGACATGTGTGCCAGATATCCTCAACATTTCGAAGCTTTAGGTACTTTCTATTAATTTATGTTCAAGGATGAACATGGTTTTTTAGTAGTGGATAATGTAATGATCAAAAAGGTCATTTTTGGAGATATTCATAAAATTACCATTTTACCCTTTTTGATAGTTTCCCTCAATCATCTTTGATTAATCTATAAATTTATTTTGGGAATTTTAAAGCAATTTTTAACTAGGATTATTTAGTTGATAGTTAATATTTTAGATAATTAATTTGATAGGTAGTTAATGGGCCAAATCCTTTTATAATTTATTTATTTATCACTTACCCAATATATTAAAATAAGTTAGTATGATTTTTCACTTTTTAATACATTATTATTTTAGAAAAGAATTGATAACTACTGCAAAGTTGTTCCTTAAAGACTAAAGGGACAATTCTTGTTGTTGTAATTGTTCTGCTATTTTGATAGAATTGTTGGATGTGAAGTTTTATTTCCTAAGGGAAAAACTTTTAATGTACTAACGGTAAATTATGACCTAATATCATTAGAGATGCAGTAGGTAGAAATGGATCTTTACATTTTAGTTAAGGTCATGCATCTTGTTTCCGTAGTTGAAGTTATCAATCACAAATTTATGTATTTCACTTTGATTCCATATTTTTCTTATCATTATTGCATTGTCATTAAAGTTTTGATAATATTTGTGAATAGAAGTATTGTATTATATGAAAATCATTAAAGTGATGTAATTTGGAGAAATTAAGACTTGATCCTTAGCTTGAAATTTAGAAAATACGTTTTGACCTATTGGTTGTCATCAAGATTTAGGAACATGATTATAAATTTGGGTGACTTTTTGGGTCAAGACTAAACATATAGTAATATGGGTGTAGCTAGTTTGGAAGTCTTATTGTGATTACTTATTTTACTTGCTTGCATTGATTTGGAAGCTCAACGAAAGGGGAATGCTTAAGTTCCAGAGTGATTGTTCAATTATTTGAGGAAAGTTCACTTCTCAACCCTTGTTAAGTGTATACATCTCGTATTTCCTTATTGTGTGTGTTGGGGAGTAATGAGATTCGGTCATGGGTTGACTTTTTCATATTGAATGATCCTAATGATGAAAAAGGGGTAATAAAAGGCAACTTTATTATACATTGATGTGTGATGTGTTGAAAATGATTTGAAAGGTTTATTGATTCATTATTATTGTTGTACCCTGATTGCGCCATTTGTGAATTGTGCATTGGTATAAAAATAGGAATCTCCTCATTAGTTGTGTGAATATGCCTATTTAAATTGATTCTAAGACATGATTTTGACAAGTGTTATGTGAACTGAGGAAAAATAACGAATTACAGAGGATGCCCTACTTTTTAGTGAGGACGATAGGTACATTGATTTGAGGGATGTGTCCCACACTATGACAAATATATTGATTTGAGGGTTATTTCGTACACCACAACATATTCATGAACTAATAAGTCCCCCATGGGTCCCGGACGGAGAGACAACATGTGTGTATCATTAGGTCATACATGCATTATTATACTTTGCACTACATTGCATATTTTTATCATTTGTGAACCTGTGAGTTCCATTTTATGAAAGTCGTGATTAATAAACTTGATCATGTGTACTATTGATTTGTCATTGTTGGAGTATTGTTATTGAGTTATCTACTGTGTAAATTGTGCACTCTTAAGTTAGGATGGTTTATGAAGGTCGTAGTTGTAGAGGACCGATTCGAGTGTTAGGAGTACCTGTATTCTATATTACTTGACTTTGTGTAGGAGTTTACTTGTTGAGAATTGTGTTATTTGGTACTGATAAGTTGCAGATTTGCAATCATTATGGTCCATTTTGATCAATAGTTAGTGTCCTCAATGACTAACTTTGTCCTATTCTAATAAAATATCGATGATTTGCTGCTATGAAGGTAAGTGGACAAGGCAATGATTGGTTTTTAAGAGAATAGCTAAAAATACAAAAGAGAAGTGCAAAGTGAACATTATTGATTGCCTAACATGAAGGGTGGATCTCCAATTGAGCACGACCCCACCCAAATTGACAGTACATAACACTTGTGTCTATCAAAGAAGGTAAGAAGACGATGCACCTAATAAGAACGACAGTCATGAGGCACATTGCCTAAAGTGATAGTGTGCAGTGCAAATATTAAATGCTCAAAAGGGGAACCAAGGTTGTATTCGGCAATTTCTTGAACATGAAAAACTGACTCAATCAGGTTTGACGAACCCCACTAAATTCGCCGAGTTAGTCACATAGTGGATTTTTGGGTAAAATTTTGGAAAAGTATAAATAGTGCAAAGGAGAGTTTTTAAAAGAGTTTTAGATAGAGAGTTTTTGGATTGATGGATATACAATTTTACAACTTTACCTTTGAAGAACACTTTTCTAACTTTTGGAGTTTTACGATTTGGAGTTTAAATGTGATAAATTGAAGTCGAATCCAAAGTGGATTTACTCTTAATTTTCTTGATTTCAAGTTACTCATGACTACTTTCAAGGAGGTATTTAGACCTTTTGTGTTCAAGAATGTCTTGCAAGAATACGTAAGGTTGAGGTTATTCCCATTCTCTTTAACGGGAGAGGATTCAAGATGGTTGGCAAAGTTGCCAAATAATTCAATCACTCTGTGGGAAGAGATAAGTGATGCTTTCTTGGAGAGATTCTTTCCACCCTCGAAGATGGTTAAACTTCGCCTCCAAATTCAAATTTTCAAGCTTGTTGGAGGTGAATCTTTGCATGAAACATGGATGAGGTCCAGGAAATTGCTCTTGCAATGTCCAACACACGGCGTTCCAGGTAATTTGCTGCTGCAATACTTCTATTGCTGCCTTGATTCGGTCAACAAAGGTGTGGCTGATTAGTTGGTCCAAGATGAATTAATGAGACAACCGTATGTTGTTCTTGCAATTAGGCGGGTCTTAGGAGTGTTTTCGAAATATGATTCAATACGCATTCGATGTCAACTAAACTTTACAAATCTTTTATTTGAATGTGGGATTTGTAGGTAATGTCAAGAACTAAAGGCAAACAAGTTATTTCTTGTGATACAAAGTAAGATAGGGAACCTTCTCCTCCTCCTCCGCCAAAGAAGCAAAAAAGGATTTCTACAAATGAGCCTTCGGAGGCTTCTCGTACCCAATAAATAAACCTCAGACCCCTACAAATGGGTTAAGAAAGTGCGGAAGAACATCACCACTAAGCATGTGAATAGTCATTCAAAGTTGGTGTCACCTCTTCAAGATCCAAATCTTGCTTCTCTTGTTCTCCCAATAATAGCTCCAAGGTCTTTGAATAGGCTCAAGAAAAAAGGGGAACAAACGATTTTGGAGTAGCATCGACTCTCGACCGACGGAGTCATGAGCGAGCATCTAACCATATGGGTGGATACTAAATTCCACAAGCTAAAGTAGCTTACAAAAGTCAGGCAACCCTATGTGCCAAAGTGGGTGCGTGAGTTTTATGACGCCTATACCAAGGCGTTACCAAATATGAGAAAGGGGATTGTCTAGAAAATAGTGGATGAAGTTGAAGTGATGGGTAAAATTGTTCAGTGTCATGCCAATGAAATTAACGCAGTACTGTGCACCCCGGATAATAATGTTGATGAATACAGGACCTGTATGACCAAAACTCTAGATTACCTAAAGGGGTGGTTGACCCCTCTTATATACAATGTGTCTTCTCCTGTGTGGCTGGCCGAAGGTGCTAAGTTGAAAAGGACTTGAACATTGTGGTGAAATACTGGTTAAGGTTTATAAGCAGCAATGTGATGTCATCCCAAAATGAATCAATACTCTGGCATCCGAAGAGAGCTCTAGTGGGCTCTATTATTAAGAAAGAACAAAGTCTTCCCACTTCCAAGTAGGAATGCTAATGTTTTGGGATGAACCTCCCGATTTCTGATGCACAACCTTCACTTGTTGGCAATTTGAACACTTAGCCACCAATCCCCCAATATCCTTCTTTATCCCATTCCACCAATAGACCTCCCGTAAATCACGGTACATCTTAGTGGCTCCCGGGTGATTGGAATACCGCAACAATGGGCTTCTGTCGAACTTTGTTCCCTCAGGTTATCAACATTTGGAACACATAAACGGCCTTAAGTATCTAAGAACACCACACTGTCCACGAATGTGGCTCAAAAACTTTGAATGGCCTAGGTATAGCAAATGAGGTATTTCGGCTTCAGCCGCCACAGTAGAAACTTAGATTGCTTTTCAAAGATGAACATAGCTTGGAGTAGTATGTTGTCTTGATACTGAAACGTATATCTCTTTTTAGCAGTTGACAATTCTATTATAATCTCGAAATTATTGGCAGACATGTATTTTCTTGAAGTTCTCTTTCACAAACACCATTTTGAGTTTGCACGCTAACCAAAATATGTAGGTTTTGAAAGTTTAGCCAAGCATGCTCTTGGTATATAAGAGACCTGAAGTTGAAGGTGGTGGAAGATGTTTATCAAAATATCAGTAAGCACCTTCTTCATTGTTGAAGACTCGTATAGCATCGGTAAGTAGCTAGCATGGAGTATTTCTCCTTACAAGCTCCTTGCATGTGGTTTGATTGTGCGATTTGTCGGGGGTTCTCAACTCCCATCCCATCTCCCCATCCACCCCCAAAATCTTATTATTTCTTAATTAAGCCTATCCTATTGTTTCTTCTCAACATTAGGAAGATGATTGTGGAGGAGATTTGCTTGAGAATGGAGAAAAAAGTAGAGTTTTGGAGGATGAAAATGGCTTATTTGGTAGTAGGAAAAGAAGAAACTTAAGGAATAGTGTTACTTTTTGGAGCTTTCTGGAGAAAGAATTGGTTGTATCAATGGGGAGTAGATTATTTAAAACGTATGGGAAGGAAAGAGAAAAGCTAGTACAGAGAATATTTTGTTGAGAGCATCACCCCTAGGAAAGGGAAGTAGATTATTTAAAACGAATAGGAAGGAAAGAGAAAAACTAGTATGGAGAAAATTTTGTTGGGAGCGTCAACCTCCAGAATGGGTCCTGTAGTGCGGGATCTGGATTCAGTATGAGCTCGAAAAGACAGTAAAAATAGGAATGCACTTTTTAGGTAAGTCTGATTACCGGATGTTTCGTGTACTTGAGTTGTCCTTTTGCAATATTGTATTTATCGCTTCACTTGTGATAATTGCAATCCAAAAGGAAGTGATTGAGATATATATAAGTACATCATATTAGGAAGTTCTCAAACAAAAAATGGAAAAGAGAGATAGCTATAAAGCTAAAATAACTGATTAAACTAATACCTATTCTGTTTAGTACTTTAGGTGCTTATGTTGCGTATAAGGTTAATCCCGAACCATTCGAACTAAAAGTTCAGAATTTGGGCATATGACATTTGCACCAAGGTCACATTTTTATAGAAACAATCCATACAATTTTGGTATAACAATGTGTAAATACTAACTCTTAACATTGGCCAAATTGTCTTCATCAAAAAAACATTGATCAAGTTGCTGGTTCATGCTTACAACTCCACTTTTTCTCGAGTTGTTATAATATATACCTTAACTAGAGCTTGAATGATGTTCCTCTGTGAGGTTTGGAAGATCCACTGTGCTGATATCAACGGCGATGTTTGCCATTCACCAACTAGAAAAACCAGAAGATCAAACCAAAATTTGTGATATCGCGTTCTCTATTATGTTATCATATTAATTTGAAAGAAGAGCAGCCTGAACATTGCAAGAAACTTCAGACATTGATTCACTCGAATATAACATCAAATTAAATGACTTGCTTAACCATTATTGCACAAAATCCTCACTTAACAAACAATAAGCAATGAAGATTTCATGCACAAAACAAGACATTGCAACATAATATTATCGATACAAAAATTATTCACACAAGCAATAATTCCTGTGATCTAACAGAATCTGTGATACTAAACATCCTAAGAAAGGAAATGACGTGTATTGGTTAAACTGTGAAAATATATCTGTCAAGCCACAACATTTTGCAAAAATAGACAAATTTCTGGTGAAAACTTTGAGTTAATATGAAATGTGATACATCTTACTTCAACATATCAGCACATTCAAACTCTTACATGAAAATCTTGAGTGTGTCATTGATGACACTGTCTCGTGAGAGAATAATGAATAGAAAGATTCATGTTTGGTTCGGGAAGGGATTATGAATCCAGGATTCAAAATCAGTCACAAGCTTGGAAAGAAATGAGGAGAATATTTTTTGTATTCAGAACATCACTCGTAACAATCCACAATGATATGATGGCGCCATTATATGGAGTTGAAAAAACATGAATTGGATTTTATTCTTGTAAGCTCAAGAAGAATTAGATTAAGTTTGGCAATATCAGAATTCTATTAGGCCTTATATATATCTCGCGTGCAGGGGGAGAGAGGCAAATCCACCTTTTTCGCCTTCAACCCCATTTCTCATATGTACAAGCACATACTTTTTTTTGTTTCTATTTCTCTTTACAAAGTCTATCGACGTTTACAATTCCTTATAACGAAAAAAAGAGTTCTTCCTAATCGACGAGGGACACTTTCTTTTGAGATACTACAGACATTTTTGTGATGCATATCTTCAGTCTTCACTCAAAAAATTAGCAAACACCAAAGAAGGAGAAAGTGATCTTAAAGTCAATGTTGGAATGTATGCGTCCAGTAGTGCAGGACCATGTCCCTCGACAGAATAACAATGCAGAAAATAAATAACACAACGTAAAACAGGCACAAGTGTTTTACGTAGAAACCTCCTTGCTCAAGGGAGTAAAACCACGACCTGTCGCATGAGTTTCAACTGTTTACACTAATCTTCTAAAACAAAAGCGAAACACAGTTTACACCAGAACAATGAGATTAACCTCCTAATATCACACTAAGTTATACAACTATTACTTAAACAAGCCTAAGCAATGAATACGTCGCCCATTATACTAACCCTCACCAATTAATATAGACTTTTATCGTAAGACACAAAGTTAACTCTAACAATGTTCTTACCCTCACTACACACAAGAGTTTGAAATGTTTCTTAACAAAGTGGAACGAATCCTACAAGTTTAGCTTAATACAAACATTCAAGAACAACAACAGGTACAAAAAGCACTTCTTCAGTTGATCAGGTCCTTACTGTATGTGTTCTTGTGATTGAGTTCTTCCTTGAATATGGCCTTCTCTTTTGTAAGCTTATGAGTTTTTGTTTGCCAAATCTTGAGTTTGTGTTTTTGGAGAAGAGACTATATTAAAAAGACACAAACTCCTTGGGACTGGCCATTGACTGAGAGCCTACTTCTCTTGAAAGACATGTACCTACCACATCAGAGGTGGCAGCTTTTCTGACAGCTGTCTTGTCGTCCTTTCACATACGCAGTCTTGCAGGGACCAGGTCCCTTGCAAACTTTTCATTAGTGAGTTCTTGAGTAGGCTTGTTGGCTCTCTCTCCTTTTGAATGAATGAATCTTCTTGTTGTTTGTCATTTTGATTATATTGACTAAAAAGAGTTATTGACCAATGACAAACAACCTCGCCCGTTTCTATTGGTGAAGTACGCTGACGACTTTACCAACCCACTAACAGGACACCTTTACAGCTGTACACCATTATAAATCTGGACGAGAGAACTCTACCAGGGACCGGGTCCCTGCATTTGTGAACTTCTGAAACAGATAGTCTCGTCCGCTCTTTCTATTGGTACAGTACACTGCACTTTTCACCTACCACTTGACATAACAGATTTACAGTTGTACCCCATTTAAATATGGATGAGAGCACTCTGCCAGGGATAGGTCCTTGCATTTGTGAGGATCATCAAAACACCTAAAATATAACATTTTCCACCTTTTTTATGATGACACACAAATATTCCTCACACTGAGTTTATTCATTCATTTCACTATCATCAGTCCCAATAACAAGAATCTGGTTCTTTGTTAGATCTCTAAGTTTGTTAAATCATCAAAACTTAACATCAGCTCTAAAATAACATTTTCCTCCTTTTTTATGATAACAGACTTACTCACTAGTTCCCATCAACAAGAACTCTTCAGGTAACTGGAGTTTCATCATCCCTAAAGTTTGTCAAATCATCAAAACATTAAAATAGAATTTTCCCCCTTTTTGATGATGACAAACTTGTTCAACGTATTCCCTCTATCGGCATGACTATGTCCTCTTGAAGTAGCTAGCATTGATTCCCCCTATCGGCATACCATATTTTTTTCAAATAACTAACATCATTGATCTCATACCTTAACAATATTTTTCCCCTTTTGACATCATAAAAAACGGTTGAAGTAGTAGACCAAGTTGACAAAAATGCAGTTTTAGCAAATTCATGCCCACTTGGGCAACACTGAGCATGAGTAAAATGCATAAAGTGATGAGACAAGTCAGTAGAAACAAGGCATTTTTCATTCATAAATAAAAGATCAGCAATCAAAGCATTGCACATATTATTACGAATGAGAACCAAAACAATGCCAACAGAGTTTCGATAGAAAATTAGGAGGAGGACTGACATATAGATTTAGGAAGAGAGGGGATGACTTAGAGGTAAGGGATTGAAAGAATAGAATTAGTAGAGCATATCCCTTAGCATGGTATTTTCAGACGCCTCTCTTGAAGTTCACATTCTTTGTTGTCCAGCCTTCATGTTTAACCTGCAGGGCTGCCAATTGTTTTTTTTTTTTAACTTGGTCCCTCTAATTGTGTTGTTTCAGAAGTTGAGCCTTAAGGCAAACCATTTAAGTATCCCAGTTAGCAATAGCAACTATCATAACTTCCAATGCAAACTTGAGTTTCTCATGACAGAAAAATTGATGAAATCAAACTTACTCAAGGCCTCCGAGATGAATAGATCAATAACTGAGGAACCATTTCAATTTTCTTTCAAGGTCATACACTCACTTATTCAGAAAACTTTAAGTTCTCAGAATATCAACCTCTTCCTTTTTGAACATCATCTTTTCCACCTTCTTCTTTTTGCTTGTTGGACCTAGTCCCTCTTCACACTTAAAAACATATTCATCAGAAAATTCTCCAGTATGAGCAAAGGGTTTAACCATTGGAAGTGTTTTTTGAGAAAGGAGAAAAGAGGGTTTTAAAAATTTCTAATTTTGGAAGGGGATTTGAAAAGAAATATAGAGTATAAAGGAAGTGAAAGGGTGTATTATGTGGAAAAAAGTGTCATTTTAGTATTCAAAAGATGGTACAACGGTCAGATACCTGAATGACAGACATGTGGCAGTTGCAACGGTTCTCATGCATAATTCAAACTGCAATGTTAAGAGTGCTAACCTTCGAGAACGGACCGGGTCCCTCTCTGTAGTTTGAATCAGATTGCCTAGATCTATCCTGACCTCCCTTTCCCTTCAGCCCTTTTCCATTTGTGTATACCTACCAAAGGTATGAGACTGAATTTGCTAAAACATACATAACTGAAAATCAAAGATACTTGTTCCCTTTGCATAGTCATGATAGAGTTGATTGCTTCAGGCATGATCCTTTCAAGAAGATTTTAGCATTCCCAACATTAGTTTGATTATCTCAGCCAGATCTTCTAAGAGAATTCAAGATTCTGCTTGATCCATAAGAGTTAAGCACATCAAACTGCACTTGCTACTTTCTCCGCCTCAGTTGTTGAAAGAACAACTGAATTTTGCCTTTTAGTTCCCTATAAGTGAGAGATCGGCCTACAACATAAGACATTTCAGAGGTACTCTTTCTATTAGCTTCATACTGATTGAATAACGCTATCAAAGACACTTAATCAAGTTCTAAGAGTCAACGATCGTTAGTCAGTATATAACCCAACTAAATGAGTTGGGGTCGAATCCCACAGGGAGTGGTACATGTTTAAGATTCAATAGAAAAATATAAATATGTTCAAGTCAATCATAGGAATAGACATTTACAAATACAAACATAATTCAAATTAAGGGGGGTGACACAAGTGTCAAATAAGGGGGTTTTGGTTTTAACTATCATCTACAACAACAACTAATAACACTAATTTAACAAATAATGAGATGGGTTCTTGGGATGTGATTGAATTATAGGCTAAGGTAGACAAATGGGTAATTGCAACAGTTAGTATATAGTTGTAAATCAGTGAATAAGCTAGACTTTAGTGGGATAAACTTTCTCTGGAAAAATTTACCCTGAATCAAGTTGGTTTCTCTCGAACACCAACAAGCAAGCAAATAAGAACATCCTACGCTTTAGTCCATTCACTCTCTCGAGTTGAATATGTGGAAAAGGGTTTAGGATTCATTCTCTCGAGCTGAACCCATGACAATCCAATACCCACAGACCATCAATTCAGTAATCTTGGTTTAGAACCTCTCTCTCGAGCAAGCTAAAAACACGAAGGTAGACTTCCATTTGCAACTACAATCCTTTTATTTTAACCACAATTAGTGATTGAAATCACTTTTAAACACCATTAAACAAACAATTAGCAATACCATAAGCTAAATCAGCCCATAATCACACCCCAATAATTGGGGTTTTAGCTCGACAACATAAAAAGATAGAAATCGTTACCAAATTGTGTTTCCATAAACTGGGTAAGATTAATTTCGTCTTTACAAAGGTCCAAATTGAAGAATCTCAAAAACCCACTTCCAATTTCTCAAAAATGGAAAACTTCAATTCTTCAAAGTTAAGGAAAAAGTTGTCTCAAAACTGAGAGTTCCAATTTCAAATTCTAAAAATTGATTCTAAGATTATGATAAAAGGTTCTAAGATTAAATGTTTGAAAATGTATTTATAGTCACCAAAAATATGTTGCGAATGGCCATTCGGTGCAGTAAGTCGGTCTCGCTGATCCGCCCTATGGTTAGTTCTATCGCCTTCTTGCATTTACCTTCAGCATCCTCAAGTTCTATAACTTTGGGCGATCCAACACTGCATCGCGGAACCACTCGGCGACATGTCAACTGCTTATTTTTCTCTCCAAATTGATTTTCTCCTCTAGGGATTGGCACACTGGAACTTTAGGCGAGGTAATGGCCATTCGGCGACTCATCAAAGGGACTCGGCAATCACTAGGCCTTCATTTCTTCGCTCTTTCAACTCGCTTTGTTCCTCTTTACAAGTTAATGTCCATACGTTGTTCCTCAATCCAAATACCTGTAAATCAAGGGTTTTACATCAGTTATTGGAACAAAACAAGCATTTGAGGACACAAAATATATCCAAATAAAGCCCTAAATGTGTCCAAATCGTGGACTCATCAACACCCCCAACTTAAACTTTTACTTGTCCTCAAGTAAAACTCAAGTTCAGCAGTTAAAAATGATGCCTCAAACAGTGCTACAAAAGACTCAATCATGAATGCACACAACAAGACTCAACTTACTCATGCAAAGATCAATTGTGCACTCAAAGATTCAAGTTGTGACTCACCATTATCAAAGATTCTCAAGTTCACCATACTTGATTCAAATGCAAGTTCAAGCTTAACAAAGGTACTCAAATTCCCTCACACAAAGAATGATTCCATATTCACACACAATGATTCAACAATTTATAGCTTCGAAATCACAATCAACACTCACACTTACAAAGATGAACACATGCATGACTTCACCCATAGGTTTTCCCTTATTTTCCAACCAACACTTGTTTCAGCTCACTCAAGATCACAAAGGTCTTTTCAAGGCTTGCAACGGGGCTGAGTGTAAATGTATGGTCATTTAGGCTCAGTGGTTGCTATGCTCATGAAATGTGGTATGAACAACACTTTCTTTGTTTTTCTTTATCATTTTCATTCATGCTCAAAAAGTCACCCCATTATTCAGTTTCCATGAAACTTTGGACACCCTATTTTCTTTTACAACTTTATTTCACCATTTTTGTTTTTTTTTCTTTTTCTTTCTTCTTCTCTTTTTCTTTATATGGAGGGGTTCCCTCTTTCTCAAAACCATGGGTCAAGGTGGACTTCTTTGCATTTTTTGATTTACCTTCTGTTTTCACCACACCCCAACTTAGGCTTTTGGCCTAAGTTGGTTATTCAAACAAACGACATTCCATGAGAATTAAAGGTGAAGGGATAAAGAAAGGTCACAATTTCATCAAGTTTCTTCCAAGAAAAGGCTAAGGCTCAAAAGGTGCTCAAGCGAAATTCACACACTCACAAGGTAGGCCACAAAAGAGGTATAATGTCAAATTGTTTCACTCTTTAAAATTATTGCCTAAGATCATTTCAAGAGCTCACATCACTTGGTTAATTGGACCAACAGGGCAAATTCTAGGTGTCATCACACATGGTTCACGATAAGCTCATCACACAAGGCATTGCCACCAAATATTAAACAAGACTCCACACTTTCGCTAGTGTGCAATGATCATCACAAGAGATTCATTCGATAATCGGCTACTCAAAACAAGATGCAAAATGTTCACATACTGTCTATGCAACTTCATTTGGCCTCATCGTAGCCGCACATTCACTTTTGTTCGATTATAAGCACTATTCAAGTCATCGGTATTGACCAAGATCGATAATCAAATTTGCAAAAGAATAGCCACATTCAAACACAATCAAGAGGTGGCTCAAATTTTTTTGGAAGGGTCCAAAAATAATTTACAATTAAAACAAGGAGCCACAAGCTGAAATATCCACAAAAACAGTGCCAAAACAGAATTTATAGCCCAAAACCCAATATATATAGACAATATCATCAAAATAAGAGGTGGGTATGGAAATACCTCACCCCACCACAAACAAAAGCAATTTATCCTCAAATGCATGAAAGTATCCAGAAAGTTAATAAAGAAAATCAGAGAGGGAGGTAAAGAGGGATCCTATCTACACAATCACTCCATCTGTTGGGACATCAGTGCCTGGTGCAACACTCTGATCTTGGGCATTAGTGCCCGGATTCATATCAACAGTAGTATGTCAACTAGGGGCTGCCAAATGTGGGTCTGGCAAAGATGTCTGCACAGGTGCATCTACTATGGCCTTATCAGTGTCCGTAAGGACCTCATAAAAAGCCTCCTCAGCAACCTCAAGCATCTCCTCATCCATCTCAGCCTCAGACTCGGAATCAGCTACCTCATCAGCTCGAACATATTCTCCGGTGGTAGCCGAAGGCATATCTGGCTCAACTAGAACATCTGGGATCTCCACCGTCCCGAAAATTATAGACATGTCGGTGGACTTTAGTTGGTCCATATCTCTCCTCAGCATAGCAACAACGGCCTGTAGAGCTGTCCCCTTCTTATTGACCCATTGGCCACACTTGCACACCGCTATCCTAGGCACAATGGCATCAATGGTAGTACTCATAAGTGTTACAACATCAGTGAGAACTGTCTGAATCATGCTCGAAATGGAGGCCTCAAGTACGGCGGCATGGAGATCTGCAGAATAGGCTTGCTGCCCCATCCATAGTAGTGCAGGCTGAGTAAGCGGGGGCTGGGAGGAAGTAGCAACAATAGTACCTGATCTAGGAGGCAATGGAGCAGTAGGGAAACTGGGAGTATCGGAAGGAACAACACTAGATGTACCTCAAGGCCCAGGGGCAGGAGTAGGCAATGTTGCCTCTGCAGGTAGTGTCTTAGGATCAACAACTGGGGATGTATCCATCGGGCCTGCCTTCTTCTCCTTCGCCTCATTTTTCAAGTTCTCTGCCTCAATTCTCCGGATGTCGGTAGAAGATGTGGGAATCACTTTGACATCCTTATTCTCATCTCTAGGAACCCGAACTAATCTGTACAGCTTGGTGATCAACACCGGAAAGGAGAGGGAAATTTGGCGCTGCTTGGCCCTCATAAGCACCTCTCGTGCAATAATCATCCCCAAGTTCAGCCGTGTCCCATTAATAATACAACCAAGAAAGGCTTCTTTGGCGTGGCGTGGAATCGACTTATTTTGGGATGGCATGATAGTATTGCTGATGAAGCCAAATCAATATTGTGCTGCTACATTGAGGTCCTTCTTTTCAATAGCCGCTCCAACCTATAGCCACTTGGGAGTACCATCCGATATCAATGGAGCCAACCACTTCTTCATGTCTTCCAGCATCTTTGTCCTGATCTTGTACTGACAGTCATCCTCATGCCTCATCGTACATTCTAGGGCTGCATTGATGGCACCATAGTCACACTACACCCTTTTACCTCTGACGACCACATAATCAACCGGCTTAAATTTGGCTGCCGACTTTTTCCCTTGTGGTAGCAGTACTCTGTAGGCAGTGTAGAACTCCCAGACCCAATTTGGAATATAAGGACCTCAAGTTCGAGTGAACATCTAGAACTTGTGTGACTTTAGGCAACTCATAATCTCTGGATACCTGTCAATGAACCCATCAGTGGACATACGCTTTTCTTTTATAATGGTCCTCAATCCCTCAGTCTTCAGTCTATTCATAGATCGGGGAGGAGGACCCTGTACCGGTGGTTCTAGGGCCACGACCTGTGCTGAAGCAGGAGGATTGGTGGTGGCCTAAGGATTCCTCCTGATCCTAGAAGGATCATTCACCCTCTTGGATCGCAGCTCTGCTCTCTGGGCTGCTAGTGACTCATCATCCTCAATCTTAGAAGTGGTAGCCCGATATTCCTAGTGCTCACCCTCACTCTCAGAAGTTGTTAGGTGAGTGGCATAGATGCCGTCACTATCAGAGCTAGCCTTCGGTGACACAGGTGCAGGTGCCTTTCCTTTTCCATTGCCCTTCCCACCTGTTGTGGGAAGTCTTGTAGCATCAGCCTTGGATAGAGCTACATCCTCGTTGATTTTTATACCTTTGGCCCTCTTGCGGGGTGGCATGTCTCTCCCGACCACTTTTGGCTAGCCATGTTTGCAAAAACATTAAGAACTGTCAGAAAGAGTTCAAGAAAATTTGCAGAAAAACAATTCGCAGACAGACTCACCGAACCGATCGGTGAGTCAACAAATCATTTTGGCGAGCCAGATTGGGCTCGCCGAAAGGATTGAGTCAAAATTTTCTCAGACAAATGGCATGTCGGCGATGGTATGGGCTTTTCGGCAAATCGCCGATAGCATTCAGCGTGCAAGGATTAGCCCGCCGAAAGTTACAATGTATTTTAGGGGTAAGGGGCGTAGAAAGGGAGATCAAGAAGGACATCGACAAGTCGCCGAGTGCACTCGATGAAGTCAGAATTCTCACCGAAAGTTACAAAACCTGATCTCCAAATTTAGCATGAAATTAAAGGTGATAAGGGGGATTCGGCGAGCTCGACCCAGCTCGCCTAACAGCCCAACATGCCGACTTTTATCCCCAACCTTCAAATTCAACCCCGAGGCTCCTGAAAACAAAATCAAAACATGAACTATTTCAATTAAACTTGGAACCATACTACCCATGCGCCCATGATACTCAGACTTCTCTCAGTTTGGCCAAATTTGACCATTTGACGACTTTTGCCCTTAAAATGACGTCAATCGCTCTATCATTGGGCAAAATACGTCATTTGGCACAAATGCGGGTTACTTAGACTTCACCCAACTAGACCCAACAACATTCAAGCAACACCCAACAATTTTAAGTACTTTTAAGCACGGAAAATTTGGGAATATAACAACAAAGGTATTACATGCATGGTATTTTAATTAAAATAGGTACACAAGTATACAATTACGATCAGAGAGGCCCAGCACACATCGTTAAGATAAAAATAATTGCATAAGAGTAAAAATCACTAAATAAAAATTTGGGGTTTGAAAAACCAACCTTTGAAGCCGAATAAACAAGTTGTAAAGCTAAGTGGCAACGATATCCAACTCCGAACACAAACTCGATGACTAAAATACCATAAAAATGCCAAAAATATGGAAAATATTGTGCGGGTGTGATTTTGGAAAATTGAAAAGTGAGTGACTGCGAGAGATTTTGAACTTTTGGCCTTACCGTCCAGTTCTCGCCCATTCGGCGACATTTGTCTTGCTCATCGACCCTCTCAGCGACACGCCGAGTGGGCACTTACCTCATCGAGTTTTACAGGACCTCTAGTCAATGTGGGGGTCCAAACGGCAAACTTAGTCGTGATCGCCGACTTGATCGGTGATTTGCTAATATGCTCCGGCGCTCGCCGAGTTTTACATACTCCAATTTAAAAATGTGTTAAGTCCAACGGCGGTCCAAGTTGGGCTTGCCGACCTCTTCAGTGAGTCACCGACTGGACTTTTTGCTCGCCAATCTGCACTTTCCAAACACATTCCACACTTTAACCTGCACATTAAACACACCATTATTTCAAAATTAAAAATAAAGAAAATAAAACTTCGGTTGCCTCCCAAGCAGCGCCTTAGTTAACGTCACATCACGACTCAAGTCCACACTCAAACCTCATTTTTGGGGTTGTCCATAGTATCACTAGGCAACCCCCCTTGTTTTCTCGGGTTTAAATGAGATGGGATATGACCCATTTGGGTCCCCAACTGTTTGATCGAGACAAAATGGGAGGTAACCATCTGGCTAAGGGTCGACACATCTTCTTTCATTTCTTTTAAAATCTTGTCTGACCCCTCAACTTTGTTAAGGATACGAGAAAGCATATCCTCCGATAGACCTCCCTCAGAATCCTTTGGATTTTGGCGCTCATGGGGAGGAACATATCTATCCTTCTTCCCGTCTCTCTCTCTCCAAGTGGCGTTACGGTCCCTCCACTCTCGATAATGATCCTTCCAAACTTCCTCCCTGTTCCAACCTTGGTTACCACCCTACCTCGTATAGTTTGAACGATAACCACCTCCTTGGTTGGCAAGGAAGTTCACCTCTTCGTTGTACAAAGCCTCAAAAGTGGCCTCATCTGGATTAACACAGCCGACACCCACGACATTGACACTTTGAGCACCAGCTTCCATGACATTTTTGGACAAAATGTCAAGTTGTGTCATGATCTTGGCCATGTTCTAGTCCCTCTCTTGGTCTTTCTCCATCTGCTCCTTGGTCAGTTTAAATGTGAGAGGGGAGACGTGATCTTCACGGGTGTACCATACCAGGTTGATTGTGGGCATTCCCTCCAAGAGCTGAGTTGCTATCACATAAGGTTGTTGCATCAAACCTCTAGGAGAAAGTTTGTAAGTAGCGCCCTTGTTTACCGAATCAAGGCTCCGGTAAAAATACTGCAGGAAAGCGTTGTCGGGTAAAGCATGGGTTGAGCATTGAAGCACCAACTTCTTGAATCGTAGCCAAGTTTCATGATTTGGATCGCCCTCTAGATGCTTGAAGCTCTGAATGCTATCCCGAAGAGTCATCATCTTTGAAGGAGGGAAAAATCGCACTTGAAATGTGGTGACAAGCTCTTCCCACGAAGTGATTGATTCACATGGCAATTCAGCCAGCCACTTACATGCTTCTCCCATAAAAAAGAACGGGAACAACCTCAACCAGACCGACTCTTGGGATATGTTCTTGAAGCAGAATGGCCCACAAACATCAACAAAGTTTCTAATGTTCTCATGGGGATCCTCATGAGCTAGCCCACCGAATAAACCTTTCAGTGGCAATAGCTGCAACATAGTACTTGTGATATGGAGCACAATTTTCCCTTCAGCCGGAGGCAAGCGAATGACACCAATTCCACCCATAAGATGGGGGTCATTAGCATTAGGCTCGTTGACATATTTGAGGTTGACGATGTCATCTTGGTGGCCTACTTGGAAACCATTGCTTCCGTTCACACTCATACTTTCTGTTTCAAAACACAAATAAGCAAACCAAAACTAAAAGTAAGTAGATTCGACTATAACTAATAAGAACAAAATTCAACTTAACTAAAGAATCTTAACCAACACCAGTCCCCGGCAGCGGCGCCATTTTGATTGAATAATGCTATCAAAGACACTTAATCCAATTCTAAGAGTCAACGATCATTAGTCAGTATATAATCCAACTAAATGAGTTGGGGTCGAATCACACAGGGAGTGGTATGTGTTTAAGATTCAATAGAAAAATATGAATATGTTCAAGTCAATCATAATAATAGACATTTACGAATACAAACATAATTCAAATTAAGGGGGTGACACAAGTGTCAAATAAGGGGTTTTTTGTTTTAACTATCATCTACAACAATAGCTAATAACACGAATTTAACAAATAATGAGACGGGTTCTTGGGATGTGATTGGATTATAGGCGAAGGTAGACAAATGAGTAATTGCAACTATTAGTACTGTAAATCAGTGAATAAGCTAGACTTTAGTGGGGATAAACTCTCTCGAACAATTTATCTCGAATCAAGTTGGTTTCTCACGAACACCAACAAGCAAGCAAATAAGAACAACCTATGCTTTATTTCATTCACTCTCTTGAGCTGAATGTGTGGAAAAGGGTTTAGGATTCACTCTCTCGAGCTGAACACCATGACAACCCAATATCCACAGACCATCAATTCAGTAATCTTAGTTTTAGAACCTCTTTCTCGAGCAAGCCAAAAACACAAATGTAGAACTGCATTTGCAACTACAATACTTTAATTTTAACCACAATTACTGATTGAAATCACTTTTAAACACCATTAAACAAACAATTAGCAATACCCATAAGCTAAATCAGTCCACAATCACATAATCACACCCCAAGAATTGGGGTTTTAGCTAGACATCATAAAAAGATAGAAATTGTTACCAAATTGTGTTTTCATCAACTGGGTAAGATTAATTTCATCTTTACAAAGGTCCAAATTGAAGAATCTCAAAGACCCACTTCCAATTTCTCAAAAATGGAAAACTTCAATTCTTCAAAGCTAAGGAAAAAGTTGTCTCAAAACTGAGAGTCCCAACTTCAAATTCTAAATATTGATTCTAAGATTATGATAAAAGGTTCTCAGATTAAATGTTTGAAAATGTATTTATAGTCACCAAAAATATGCTACGAAGGACTATTCAGTGCAGTAAGTTGGGCTCGTTGATCAGCTTGGCGATCCGCCCTTTGGTCAGTTCCATCGCCTTCTTACCTTTGCCTTTAGTATCCTCAAGTTCTGTAACTTTGGGCGATCCAAAACTGCATCGCAAAACCACTCAGCGATACGCCGAATGCTCCTTTCTCTCGCCAAATTGATTTTCTCCTTCAGGGCATGGCACACTGGAACTTTAGGCAAGGTAATGGCCATTCGGCAACTCGCCAAAGGTACTCTGCGATCACCAGACCTTCATTTCTTCACTTTTTCAGCTCGCTTTGTCTCTTTTTGCAAGTTACTGTCCATGCATTGTTCATCAATCCAAATACCTGGAAGTCAAGCGTTTTACATCAGTTAATGGCACAAAACAAGCATTTGAGGACAGAAAATCTATACAAATAAAGCCCTAAATGAGTCCAAATCGTGGACTTATCACATACCCAGCATAATGAGCATCATCAAATTCCTCCAAATCAAAAAGTCTACTAATGGACAGTATAGAACCGGGTCCCTTGTCTTCTTCAAATGTCTCAAGATTTTCTTAGCAGCCTTCAAATGTAATTTCTTTGTATAAGAATGGAATCTATGAACCAGGTTCACCAGCATCTAGCTTCAAGTTAGTGCCCATGAGAGTATGAATTTTCTGGGCATTCATAACATGAAACTTTTTCGGCAGCTTCTCTGAACTGGTACCAAGTCCCTATCTTTGATAGCCATCAATTTCCCTGAACGTTGTGCTATCTTCTTTCCATTAGGTAAGTCCCTATGAGTTTACACATGTTCTTGACAAACTGCTCCTTGCTTAGGGCTTTGGTGAAGATGTCAGCCACTTGATCTTCCATTTTGCAAAACTTCATGATGACATTACGCCTCTTTAATATTATCTTGACTTCAAGTATGTTAAGCCTTTTGAGCAACTCATTGATGTACTTTTATTGACAATTGAGGGTATCTTTAGAGGTTTGCTTGATCTACAAATCCAAGAAGAAATTTAATTCTTCCATTATGCTCACTTCAAAACTCATTATTCATGAGTGCAACAAACTCTTCACACAACACCTCAAAGGTTGCTTCAAAGATGACATAATCAATATGTACTTGAATAATCAACAATTCCTTTCCTTGTGATTTCAAAAAGAGGGTTTTGTCAATTTTACCTCTTTTGAAGCCATTGTTGAAGGGGAATTTGGACAACCTATCAGCTTAAGTCTCATACTTTGCTTATTTCAAACTGAGCTTGATCAGCTTCTTCATTCTCACCTTCAGAATTCACATTATCAATTTGAACTGCATCATCTTTGTTCAGCACTGTCTACCGGACCGAGTCCCTCATCAGGTTCATCATCTGCATCAGCTTCATTGAGATTGCTAGATTCATGAAGAGGATGTTTTTCGATAAGCTCACTATGTAGACCATCTCTCTGAATCTGAAGCAGCTCTTCCATCTCAGATCTTCTTTCTTTTGCTACTTCTCAATTCTTCCACACTCATAAAAAAAAACATAAACATATTTTTTCAATGCACACAATTTATACACTGGATAAGCCTTGCTGTAGGAAGAATATCCCACAACTATTATTTCATCACCATTGAGATCAAACTTCTTAATATCATCATTTTGGTCACAAAACATGTAGCATTTACCACTTCATCCCGAAAGTTCTTTAAAAGATTAAAAGCCTTCTTACTCCACCTGAAGGATGGTCTGATCTACTTCTCTATAACACAAGCATTTCAAACTTGTCATCTGCAAATTTTATTTTGGGCAGACCACGGACCAGGTCCCTTGACACAAGTTTGTGCAGTAGAGAAGTACTCACATGAGCACGCCTCTCATGTCATACCTTAGCATTCCCACTTTTAGCACAAAGACAAGTAAGACTGTCGCTATGAGCAGTAATTAAATCAGCAATATACATGTTCTTTCATCTCTTATCTGTCAAGATCATCACCCGATAGAGCAAGTTTGTGACCACAAAATTTTCTGAGAAGAACTTAACTTCATTTCATTCATCACAAATCTGTGAAACACTTGAAAGATTGTACTTCAACCATTGACATAGTACACATCAACAATATTGTGTTCCATAGATTTCCCAAACATGCCTACACCAAAAATATACCATTTCTTGCCATAACCAAAAGAGACACCTCCACCTTGAAGTTCCTTGAGAGAGAGAGAGAGAGAAGAAGTTTTGTAGTTTTCTCAGTTATGTACTTTGAGCATCCACTATTCATAAACCAACACTGATTAGCCTTGAGAACCTATTTGAGACGGAGTTCCCAGTAACCAGATAACGGAGTGATAAGAAAATCTTTTTTTCCAGTAAGGTAGACTGGTTTTCTTCAACACAGGACCAAAACCAAGATTGGGTCCCTTTTTCAGTCTATTCCTCTATTTGGAATAGTTTGACGAACTTCCTTTATATTTTTTCAAAATCGGACAATCTTTCTTAAGATGTCCATCTCGACCACAATGCACATACAACATATTATCAACATCAGAAACATTTTTGTTCTGAGGATTGTATGGGGAATCTATATTCTCACAACCCAGTCCTCTTCTATTGTTGTTGCCTTGACCAATTAGATTTGTAAGAATCTTAGGGGGCTTGGTCCAATCGAGGGATCTTCCAGTTCCTCTTTTACACAGACCAGGTCCCTCTCCAGCACAAGATTTCTCTCTAAAGCCAATTTCATCTTCATTTCAGCAGTGTGCAGCTTATTTTCAAGCTCCAGCTGCAAGTTACTGGCCTCGCTCTTTCCTTTAAAAATTGTAGTAGTCACCCATTTTATTTTTTCTTTCAGTTCAAGATTTTCAGCTTCTAGAACAACCATTTGGCTTTCAATATCAGATATTTGGGCAACTAAAGCATTTTTTCCATCTTGAGAGATGTCTAGGGTATTGTTCATGAGATCATTCTCAGTTGTTAGCTCACTTATCAGATCAAGTAATACATCAACTATCTTTCTCAATTTACTAGTAGAAAAGGTATTCAAGTTTTGCTTGAAATATGATAGAGTTGCATTTTCATCACCGTATTCCTCATCTGACGTTGCCATGAAAGCATCATCAGAGTGTTCAGAATCATCTGAGTCACTTGAGGAATTTTCCCATGTAGTCAGATCCTTCTTCATCGCCTAGAAAAAAGCTTCTCTTTAACTTGTCTTGTCACAGACCTGGTCCCCCTCTTTGTGTGCACCTTCTTCGGTCTTAACATATTCCTTGTGGTCAACTTTATGCATAGGACAGCCTCTAATGGAGTGACCTGGTTGATCACACTTGTAACACACTTCACTAGAGCTTGTAGCACTGTCACAATTTTCTTTCTTCATGAAATCTCCACGTTCACTCACGATTTTTTGAAATCTTCGAGTGAAATAGCCAATGTTCTCATCTATTTCAGGGTTTTCACTTTATGACACCTTGGAAGCAAGTGATTCATCCCTTTTTGCATCTCTCATTTGATCAACATCAATAATCAGATTTGTCCTCATATCTTCACTCTTGAGAATGAGACCCTCCCTGAAGATGCTCAAATAGTGCATACAACGCCACTACTTCAGGTTCCTTGTCTCATCGCCAGTCACAAAATTATTTGTCCAAGATCTGGGAAGAATTTCCAGTATCTTAGAAACTTTCTTACATACAGGGAGTGGCTCTTCAAGGAACATAAGCTCATCTATAATGGTGGAGAATATGGTACGCATTTCATGAATGTATTCACCATTTTTTATAGTGAAACTTTCAAACTGAGTAGTAAAGAGATCTAGCTTAGATTTCCTTGTTTCCTCAGTACCCTCATATGTTGTTCGTAAAAGATCCTAGATTTCTTAAGCTGATTCACAAGATAAGATCAGATCGTATTCATTTACTCCAATGCCACACATCAATAGCTTCCTGGATTTGTGATTTTTCTGGACTAATCTTCCGTCAGAGTCATTATATAGGTGTTGAGTTTTGGGAATGACTCTTGTGATCTCTGATACGCTCAAATTACACCTCCTTAAAGAAGCATAAGAGATCATTATCAAGTAAAGAACCCAACTTTTAGGTTGGTGTTGATCCCATGAGGAAACTGGTTTAGACTTAACTTTAACTTACACTTATATTCGTTTAGTCAAAGTACTTCCAGAAAAAAGTAATAGAAAGGGGGATTTGTGAAACAGATTGTAAAAATTCAGTATACAAAAGTCAATTTTTGTTGTTATCAAGATAAGAAAATTAACTAGGGTATACGTGTTCACCACAAGCTCATAACTCAGTAATCCTAGTAATAGCAATCCTTTCCTAGTGTATTACATGCAAAGTGATAAGTTAGGTATCTCTAAATCCTTGGTCCGACATCTAGAGAATTTCACCTCGCATCTTGGTCCGGCTACGTGTGTATAATTACTAACCCTTACCTTTACCTCATATTAGACATCATAATCGATGTTTGGCTTAGTTATTACTTCGCACCAATCGACACTAGCCTATTAGATAGTATCACACTAAATCTATGTTGATAATTCTTTTCTTGTTGATTACCTACTTGGTCCGGCAAGTAGCAACAAGGCGAGTTCTAACGCGTGCACTCGTTAAAAAGACATTTGAACGAAAGAATTATCAATGCATGCAAAACACTATTCAAGAATTGTTTATTTACTATTCATACTTTATTAATCGCTCATGGATCCCACAACCTTAGTTATGGAGTTTAGTTACCCATAATCATATGAACACAATTCATTGTTTTAGATGAAAGAATTATGAACTTACGTAGTTGAGAAAAATAAACCCAGAAATTCAACTCGAATTTCAAACCAAATCTTCAAAACTAACCTTTGGAAATCAAGAATTGCTAGGGTAGCAAAATTAATTCCCCAGTCACAAAGTAAAACAAAAGTAATAAAGTCTAACCCCTAAAAACGAGGTTTAAATGCCCTATTTATAGAAAACAAGTCCTAAATTAAAAGGGAAATACATTAAGGAAAGTTTGTTCAGGCACGCGTCTTCATTCCACGAGACTGACTCATGGACCGTCAATGGATCTACGGTCCGTGAGTCCCTTCCGTTAGCCAGGACTTAGAAAATATTTCAGCCTCCAAACATCTCTGAAGCAAACGACGAACTTGCAGTACGGACCGTAGATCGATCTACGGTCCGTCAATCCCCCTCCGTGGCTCCACACTTAGAATCTTCAAAAATCAAGTACTGGAACCCCCGCAATATCAATCTACGGATCAACAGTATGGTCTGTAAATCAATCTACAGACCGTCAGTGGTCACCATGGTTCCACACTTGGTCAGATTTTCCTGATTTGCATTACCTGCTGATCTACGGCCATCACCTACGGAGCGTCAGTGGACTTACGGTCCGTAGATCACCTCCATAGATGCCCTTTTCTGCATTTCTTTTAGTTGTCTCTTTACTTCCGCGCCTGAACATCTTTCCTGCAAAATATGATAAAAACACATAAAAACCAATACAAAAAAGCCCTAGACACACACAACTTGTAAGTTAAATGTATTTGAAATACCGTAAACTCACAGTGTATCAACACCCTCAACTTAAAATTGTTGTTTGTCCTCAAGAGACGCACTAAGACTCTAAACGACACTTGTATAGAAGCAAGCATTTCAATCACAAGCAATCACATGGCTCTCTACCCCACTCTCTTTTTGGGTACAAATTTTGTTCTCTTAGACTCGACAAGCTAATTCATGCAGATCAGACCATGAAAATGATCGACCAACCAACACACAACATACACTGTTTCACTATCACCAAGGTACCAACTTTCCGAGAATGCAACTAGTGCCCTTACTTCAAACGAAATCCCTTTTCTTTCACACAATGACTTATGAATTTGAGTACAAGGATTCATTCAACGCTCACACTCAGAAATAACTTCAAGTACAGTTAGTGCTCAGTACCATAGGCTTGCCCTTATTTTCGCTGTTTAGATTCTCCAAACTAGACTATAGGATCACTATAGGACTTTCTTGGCTTGTAATGTAGGCTCAGGGTCAGGTGTGGTACATTTGGGTACTTCTTAGTGACTTTCTGCCCTCCTTGACATTACATTAGGCTTTCAATCTCTTTTTGCCCTATTATTGTCATCCTACCATTGTACCTTTTTTCCCTTGATTTTCTCTTCAACCATGGATGTGACTTTAGACTTTGTAGCCCTTTTTTTCTAGCTTTCAATAAGTCACATCCTTTCCTCTCTTTTTCAACATCAAACTCTTTTCATACCCATTTTTCTTTCAGTTTCCACTTTCATAGCCACTCTCAACTTTATGGACTTTCCATGGGTTGAGGTGCACAAAACCCGATATCGGGTCAGGGCCAAGATTGAAGTGACTTTTTACATTAGCCACCCTCAATTTAGGCTTTTGGCCTAAGTCGAGGTGCACATGTCCAGGGAGAAACTGGGGCCAACATAGTCGATTATGGGAAGGTGAGTTCGGGTTTAGAAAGAAATGGTTTAATTTTAGGCTCAAAGCATTTGGATCAAAGGGATCATTTATTTATTTGGTTGGATCCTTCTTTCAGGCAATTTGTGGACTTATCAAAACAAAGGCCTATGATCACTTCCTAACCTCTAGATTGAATTGTCTTAGCAGGACTAATCGGGCAAGTTCTAGTTTTGCACAAAAACTGTTTGAACAATCAACTATTCTCACACACTCTTGGCGCATAGTTTCATTATCAGATTACCAAATTACCCAATTCAAGTTTCAGCATAAGTCATGCCATCAAGTTGATTCATTATCATGTCATACTCAGAGCCAGCACATTCAACTTGTCTTAGCCTACCAAGTCTATCACATATCACACAATCTGGACGGGTATATTTTTCATAACCCATCATGCTTCATTTATTTTTCATGCTTCTATACATACAATCCTAACACATGCCGGTTCAATAGAAATTAAACAGTCTCTTTGGAAAAAAGAACACACGCAAGAAAACCCCAAGAGAGGATTTATGAGTTGGGTTACTCAGACTTCACCTTATCACTCACAATCCATTTACCCCACCCCTATAAAAAATAGATGCGATTGTTAACAATGCATACAAGAACAGGAAAAGATAATGGATTGGGTGAAGCAAACCTGTGGCGCATAGCGTCGAAGAATCATGAACAAGAGGGTGGGTCCGGTTTCCCGGAGCTCGATGGAACAATAGTTGGGTCACCCTTAGTAGTGCCCACATTATCTATCATAGCACCATCAGTGGTGCTCACAACGTCCCTCACACTAGGCGGGACCTCTACAACTGGGGCAGAACTTGATGCCCCTGCAACACTCTCATGCACCCTCCGCTAGCGCAACTCTTCATCTAAAATTGAAGCCTTCCTAGCCTCCTTCTCCTGCCTACGCTATCTCTTATGAGAATTTTCCTCCTCAGTGCGACTAGAACGGTGCCTCTTACCTTTGCATTATGTAGGATCAATCCCCCCCTCGACGGTCCCACTGAATAAAGCATCCAACATCGTATCATCAGTCAATGTAGTAGGTGCAGCCTGAGGCTCAACTGTAGGTATGGAAAGAATGGCATCAACGTTGGTCCGGAGATTGGCTACTTCAGCCTGCAAATAGGATAGATCTATGGCCAGGGCTGATCGCTCGAGGACTCCCAATTCAATTGCATCAAGATGCTTATTAACAGCCTGAACCTTCCAGTCCATCATGCCCTCCATCATTCGCTCTATTCTGGCCTCGAAATCGACTATCGACTTTTACATCCACGGCTGGATGTGATGCAAAATTGTGGCCATTTGATCCTCTAATTTCTGTACTCTGGCCAACGGGACAACAGTAGCTCCCAACTGTGGTGTGGACCGGGATGAACTAGGAGCCATACTAGAGGCCTGGGAAGAGGAGGTCGGGACAGTATCAGAGTGGTCTGGTATAATGGGGTCACCGCCCTGTGCCTGCCCCACCGTGTCTGCAAGATCGGCGCCCATGGGAGGTACCTCAACCTGGGGCTCTCTGCGAAGTGCCGCCACATTTGCCTCATCTCGGATAAGGCCTATATCCAAATCCCCGGTAGGGTGGATCAACCTATAACAATGCCAGATCGGCACTCTAGAGTCCTTGCACAATTGAAGAATCAAACATGGAAAGGGGTAAGTAGTGGAGGTCTTGAATGCCCTCTCGTGAATCTCTGCCAGCAGTATGCGGGCAAAGTCAATCTCTACTCCTGCTACTAATGCTGCAACCATGACCGCTCTGTCCCAAGTGAGTTGGTTGTCAGCTTTTGTAGGCGACACCCTGTTACGCACCAACAACCAGAAGAACTTGGCAACAAAATTTAATGTGGCCTTTCGGATACACAGCCTGGTGTGGCGACCCACTCCGCACGCTCACCATCTGCAGCAATGTACTTAGCCAACCATAGTATAACATCATCTAGGTGCTCAGCATTCCTCTAGAAAGCATCGCTCCGACGATGTCCCATCTGTAATCAAACTCCGTTGTGTTTTGTGACCAAGAGTGACCTGTGGTAGGCCCATAGAGAAAGCGGCTGATGGTAGCCTGTGATATGTCTACCGGACAACCTCGGACCATAGTGGACGTGAGAGGATCTTGGGAAAAGGGCTTTGATTGCTTGGAGATCGACCCATGGAGAGTGACAGCATAGGAGGCATAGAACTCTCGCACAATCTCCTCACTATAAGTCACTGGGTCTCGAGCCATCCAGTCACACTTGTGAAGGTTGAAAAGCCGGTGAATGTCGGGGACAGTGTGCAAGCTCCCTGTGAGGACTCTGTGCTGCTCTGTAACAATTTGGGCCATATTCTCTTTGTCATTAATCATCTTGGCATCCCGATAGATTTGCCATTGGCCCGCAACACACCATCTGTTTGGCTCACCGGCCACTGGAGTAGGGTTCTCATTCCTTGGTATTGGTACTGACTCTAAGCTAGTGGTCTCGTCAGATGAGGCTGCTAGTTCGTTCTGGCTAGACCCTGTGGCTGACTTGGCATTGGACCCCGAAGCATGGGCAGACTCGAACCCTAAAGCATGGGTAGACTCGGAGCCAGACGCAGACCCAGTAGCTGAACTGGAAGCAGCCCCAGTTGGTGACCCGATCAGTGTGTGCTCCTCATCAGACTGGGAGACAGTGACTACGTCGGGAATCACCTTACGGGGGGTGCCTCTGGTGGCTCGGGGTGAAGTGGGAGAAGTCCTTGTGTTGGGAGGAACATATGCCGGATCTCTTTCCGTGTCTGTGTTGTCATCGATTAACCTGAAGCTAAGAGCAACAGATTTTGATTGCCCTGTTTTGAGTAGGTGACTAGCTTCTTGGGTGCCATCGTACATGTGGAAGCGATATTAGTGCCAAAACTAACCATAAACAAACTAAAAAAAAATTTAGAACTATAAACGAATAGTAACAAAGTCCCATGAAAATTTCAGACAGAGGCTACAGTGGTAATCCACGGAGGAGATCTACGGTCCGTAGACTGATCTACGGTCCGTGGAACCCTTCCGTGGATCAGAGGACAAACAATCTTGGTCGCAGATGGAAACCACGGATGTACAAAATGGTTCGTAGATTGATCTACGGACCGTAGTCCACATCCGTGGTTTCACACTTTGTGAAATTTCAGGTGCATCAAACTACGAACCTAATCTACGGTCCGTAGACGGGGTATCATCGATGTGATTTCTGCCAAATTTTAGCCATTTTTTATTTTCAAGTCCACATCGTGGACCATTTTCAACAATAGCCTAGTCTAACCATGCATTTCAGCATTGAATCATGCTAGTTTGTCATTCTCAGGATTCTGATTAATCATTTTAACAAGTATTTAAGACAAAATTTGGAACCCTAAGTCGAAACTTACATTTAGACTTATAGTCACATACATCAAGGCAACACAATCACTATCTATCGTTCCAAGGGTATTGTAACTTCTAATTTTATCATGCAATATCATTTAACAATTACCCAAGGTCAAGACCCGAATCCCGACTTTCTATATTCAATCTATGAACCGAAATTCAAAGTGAGGGGAAAGTCTATTACCTTACAAGCAACGTGGAGTGGGGTGATTGCGTGACGACACTAAGTTTTGCAAGACCAAAGAATCACCTCTTTGTTACTAACCCAACACCGGACCCTTTTTGTGGAATATGGAATGAGTTGTATTCGGAATGGAAAGGAATTGTGGGAATGATGGGGGAATGGAAATGATGATTTTATGGGGGAGTTATGGAGTGATTTAGGGGAGTTAAGGGTGTTTGAAACGGTTGGAGAGTGAATGGAGGGAAGTGGAAATGATTTGAAATTAAGGGAGTTTTAAATAAGGGGGTCCGGGTCGGGTCAGACAGATTTAGGGTTTTGGACCCACGAGACCCCGTCACGGTCCGTGGGTCGATCTACGGTCCGTAGATTGGGACCGTAGATCACTCTTACACTTGGAAAAGTTTACGGGCTTACCTAGGATCTACGGACACCATCCACGGTCCGTGGATAGAACGACGAACCGTCGATGGGGTCCGTAGACCTCTGCACCAGACCATTTTCTGCAGATTTTTCATAGTGTGCCTACACATGTAGCAACCATTAGGCTATTCATTTTACATTTTCTGGCACTTTTTAGACACGGACCCCATGCTAATTTTAGCCAATACTAAAAAAAACTAAAACACCTATCTAAATTGATACAGAGACGCAATTAAACAACGAAAACTACTAAATGGGAAACAGAAACCTATCGTTGGCTAGATTGTACATCTTGAGTTGTCTCCCAAGCAGCACTTGATTTAGCGTCGTTGCATGACGCAAGTTTCTTGATTACTTAGATTTCATCAAGATTGTAGGGCTCAATCACTTCTTGCACACTTTCAGCATTTCCCAGATAGATCTTGATCCTTTGCCCGTTTACCATGAACCTTGTTCCTTCACTATACTCAAGCTCAACCGCTTCATAGGGGAGCACTTTTTTGAGTAAAAATGGCCCAGTTCATTTGGACTTGTGTTTTCCTGGAAACAAGCGCAACCTAGAGTTGAATAGAAGCACAAGATCACCAACCACAAATTCTCGCTTTTCAATTCTTTGATCATGATACCACTTCATCTTCTCTTTGTACAAGGCTGAAATTTCATAAGCTTTTAGGCGAAACTCATCAAGCATATTCAAGTCATTCATTCTTTGGTTCGATGCGGCGCCCCAATCCAAATTTAACTTCTTCATTGCCCACATCGCCTTATGCTCTAGCTCTACCGGTAAATGACAAGACTTCCCATATACAAGTTGGTAAGGAGACATACCTATGGGGGTCTTGTATGCAGTGCAATAGGCCCATAGAGCATCATCAAGCTTCTTTGACCAATCCGTTCTATTAGCATTCACAGTCTTCGCCAAAATCTGTTTGATTTCTCTGTTGGACACTTCAACTTGCCCACTAGTCTGCGGATGGTAAAGAGTGGCTACATTGTGGCGGACACCATATTTCTCAAGTAGTGCCTTGAACAACTTATTACAAAAGTGAGAACCTCCATCGCTGATAATCGCCCTCGGTGTACCGAATCTGGAGAAGATATTCTTTTTCAAGAATGTGGTGACACTTTTACCTTCATTGTTGGGGAGCGCAACTGCTTCCACCCACTTCGATACATAATCAACCGCAACAAGAATATACTTCATCCCATATGAACTCACAAATGGACCCATAAAATCAATGCCCCATACATCAAACAACTCTATCACCAACATGGGATTCATAGGGAGCTTTGGCCTCTTAGAAATCCCTCCTTCTCTTTGGTAACGATCACAAGACTTGGCGAAATCATGAGCATCTTGGTGGATGGTAGGCTAGTAGTACCCACACTGCAAAATCTTATGCGCAGTCCGAATATCACTATGATGCGCACCAATAGGTGATGAATGACATGCTTTAAGTACACTCAACATCTCAACCTCGGGCACACAACGATGAATAATCCCATCAGCACCACTACGATACAAGTAAGGCTCATCCCAAAAGAATTTCTTCACATCATGCATAAACTTTCTCCTTTGGTGAAAAGACAAGTCCGGGGGCACCAAATTGCTTGCCAAATAATTAGTAAAGTCTGCGAACCATGGAATCAAATCATGAGAAGCAGCCAATAGCTGTTCATCTGGAAAAACATCATTAATTTCAGCCCATTCTCCAAGCTTTAGCATAGCCTCTTCCTCTAATCTGGACAAGTGATCGGCAACTTGATTTTCGGTCCCCTTTCTATCTTTTACCACAAAATCAAACTTTTGCAACAACAATACCCATCTAATCAATCTTGGTTTTGCATCCTTTTTCGCCATCAAATACCTCAATGCAGAATGGTCAGTATGCACTGTGACCTTAGTACCAAGCAAGTAGGATCAAAATTTCTTGAATGCAAAAACCACCGCAAGAAGTTCTTGTTCGGTCACAGTATAATTCTTCTGGGCCACATTTAGAGCTTTGCTAGCATAGTAAATAGAGTGAAGAATTTTCTCTTTCCTCTGTCCTAGTACCACACCAAGCGCCACTCCACTTGCATCACACATTACCTCAAACGGTTGTACCCAATCAGGTGAAATAATGATATGTGCAGTAACCAACTTCTCCTTCAACTCTCCAAATGCTCTCAAACAAGCCTCACCAAAATCAAACTTATACTCCTTTTCGAGCAGTTTGCACAATGGGTTTGCAATTTTTGAAAATTTTTTTATGAATCTCCTATAGAACTCAGCATGCCCAAGAAAACTTCTAACACCTTTTACAGAAATAGGTGGCAGAAGCTTTTCTATTACCTCAACTTTAGCTCTATCAACTTCAATACCTTTCTTTGAAATTCGATGACCCAACACTATACCTTCTTTAACCATGAAATGACACTTCTCCTAATTCAGCATCAAGTTGCAGTCTTCACACCTTTTAAGCACCTCGGCCAAATGATCCAGACAACGATCAAAAGAATCACCTACAATTGAAAAATCATCCATGAAAGTTTCAATAGTGCCCTCCACCATATCAGAAAATATCGACATCATACAGCGCTGGAAGGTTGCTGGAGCATTGCACAACCCAAATGGCATCCGTTTGAAAGAAAAAGTCCCATAAGGGCAAGTGAATGTGGTCTTCTCTTGGTCTTCTGGAGCTATAGAAATTTGATTGTAGCCCGAATACCCATCAAGAAAACAATACCAACCCTTTTCTGCAAGTCTATCCATCTTGTCCATGAATGGAATAGGAAAATGGTCATTTTCTGTCCACGCATTCAACTTTCGGTAATCCATACAAACTCTCCATCCAGTCACAGGCCTCATTAGAACAAACTTATTTCTTTCATTTGGAACCACAATAATACCACCCCTTCTAGACACACACTGCACAGGACACACCCAACTACTATCTGCAATGGGATAAATAACTCCCGCATCCAGCCACTTTATGATCTCATTTTTAACTACCTCTTGCATAGGTGGATTTAATCTTCTCTGGTGCTCGATACTGGGCTTATGATCTGGCATGAGTTGGATTTTGTGAGAGCAAATACCGTGCAGAATCCTAATAATATCCACAATAGTCCACCCAATAGCTCGCTTAAACCTCTTTAACACAGTCACCAAGCACTCTACTTGTCTCGCATTCAAATCTGTCGCAATGATGACCGGGAAAGTGTTCTCTCTGCCCAATTATACATACCTCAAATGCGGTGGTAGAGCCTTAAGCTCCACTTTTGGTGCCTCCACAATAGATGGTCTTGCGGGTGGGGACTCGCGATTCTTCATGTCTAACTCATACTTCTTTGGTTTGGACCGATATTCACACCTATCGAGTGTGGCTACCAACTCATCATACTCTTCAATACCATCACTATCGAAATTCATCATAACTACTGCTAGTGCCTCAACACCTAGTCGCTCTTCAATTTGCACTTCTGTCCCACTCTCTACTCTGTAAGTTATAGCAGATACTGTTTGGAGCTCACCACTATGCTTCATGGACCTACAAATATTGAAAGTTGCTTCTTCATTGTTCAGTCTGAACTTCATCTGTCCCTTTTCCATATCAACCAACACACTCCCTGTGGCAAGAAATGGTCTCCCAAGGATGATGGGAACCTCAAAATCAACCTCACAGTCAAGAATCACAAAATCTGCCGAAAAAATGAAAGATTCCACTTTTACTAGCACATCATGGAGTACACCAATGGGCCTTTTCACAGTCCGATCGGTCATCAGTAACAACATTGTAGTGGGCTTTGGGTCCTCTAGACCCAACTTCTTGTAAATAGACAATGGCATGAGGTTGATGCTAGCATCAAGATCACACAATGTGTTAGCAAAATGTAACAATCTGATAGTACATGGAATCGTGAAGTCACCAGGATCCTCTTTCTTTTGCACAAGAGACCTTGTAGAAATAGCGCTACAATGCTGCAATCTATCATCGTCTTTAAAACTCACAGACCTCTTCTTTGTTACCATATCTTTCATAAACTTTGCATACCCAGGCATTTGTTCCAAAGCTTCTATCAACGGAACGTTGATGGAAAGCTGCTTCAACATAGTAATAAACATACGATATTTACCATATTCAGTCTTCTTCACTAATTTTTATGGAAAAGGTGGTGGAGGTCTAGGTATGGGGACCACTTTCTGAGATATCTCCGCTTCTTTCTCTGTCGCAGTCTCAGACTTTTCTCTAACCTCTATCACATCATCTTCTTTTCTAATTTCAACTTCCACCACAGACGACATAGGTGGATCAATGGTTTGCTTACCCCTCGAGTAGTAACTGCCATACAATGGTCGTCATTCTTTGGATTCTAGATAATGTTGCTAGGAAGAGTACCAGGTTGACGTGGGTTCACTGTAGTAGACAACTAGGTCATCTGCTGCTCTAGATGCTTTATTGACACTGCATGGGCATCAACCTTTTGACCAATACCAGACAAGTCATTTCTCATCTCCTTCACATTCTCATCAGCTGCAACAAACCTTTTCATCATCTTCTGCATCATATCTTCAATACGCTCCATACTTCCTCCAGCTTCCCTAGTACCATATTCCTGATTTTGAGGGGGAACATAAGGTCCAACTCGATCATTTCTGTTGCCATAGCTATTTCGGTTGTAGTTGTTGTCGCGATTGAAGTTCCCATCCCGAACATATTGACCCTCTCGATTGTAATTTCCACAGTATCTGACCTTCTAGTGCTCCATGCTTTATTGTTGCGAGAGATCTTCTCCAGCTTTTCTGCGATCTGTGCGTATGTGCACTCACCATATGAACCTCCAACAATAGTATCCAACACTACTTTATTGTTATCATCCTGACCTCGATAGAAATATTCCTTCAGCGACTCATCATCAATACGGTGATCCGGAACACCTCTTATGAACGAAGTGAATCTGTCCCATGAGCTACTTACAAACTCTCCAGGTAATGCCACAAAATTATTGACCCTATCTTTGTGATTTAGCTTCTTGGACACTGGATAATACCTTGCTAAGAACACATCCCTCAGTTGGTTCCATGTATAGATTGAGTTATAAGGAAGCTCAGTGAACCATATAGCAGCATCGCCTGTCAGTGATAGAGGGAACACTCGCAATCTGATGACATCTATATCCAAGTCTGGTTGACCTACACAGCTCTTGCAGACTACCCTTATCTTGTCTATGTGAGCATGTGGGTCCTCCGATGGCAACCCTGAGAACAAGCCCCTCGCTGTAAGCATTTGCCTCAAGCTACTGGTTACGACAAATGTGTGCCCCAGAGGCAAAGGGGGTAAGACTAGAGGTCCATCAGAGTCAGAAATATTGGCATTTCCCGTGTAGTTGTCATGCAGTTGTGGGTTTAGTGGACCGTGCACCCTCACTGCATTTCCTAATTAATTTTCAGCTAGACCCCGATTTTCCCCACCAGCTACTCTCGGCTGTTGTAACTCAACTACATCATCAAGATTTACTCTAATAGGATTAATTGGAATTCCTTGATTGTTCATTCTTCACAAAGTTCAGTTCAACTCTGGATAGTAATGAGTAAGTAGTTCACCTTGGCTCCGTGTACTTGACATACACCAGAGTCAGAACCTGAGAGAGACAAAAAGAAAAAGAAAAAGTAAAATTAGGAAATATTTGACTAAAGTTCAATAATGTAGTTTAAATTAATTTAAAAGCCAAATTACCCCGGCAGCAGCGCCAAAATTTGATACGCTCAAATTACACCTCCCTAAAGAAGCATAAGCGATCGTTATCAAGTAAAGAACCCAACTTGTAGGTTGGGGTCGAACCCACGAGGAAACTGGTTTAGACTTAACTTTAACTTACACTTATATTCGTTTTGTCAAAGTACTTCCAGAAACAAGTAATAAAAAGGGGGGATTTGTGAAACAGATTGTAAGAATTCAGTAAACAAAAGCCATTTTTTGTTGTTATCAAATGAGAAAATTAACTAGGGTATACGTGTTCACCACAAGCTCATAACTCAGTAATCCTAGTAATAGCAATCCTTTCCTAGTATATTACATGCAAAGTGATAAGTTAGGTATCTCTAAATCCTTGGTCCGACATCTAGAGAATTTCATCCCGCACCTTGGTCAGGCTACATGTGTATAATTTACTAACCCTTACCTTTACCTCATATTAGACATCATAATCGATGTTTGGCTTAGTTATTACTTCACACCAATCAACACTAGTCTATTAGATAGTATCACACTAAATCTATGTTGATAATTCTTTTCTTGTTGATTACCTACTTGGTCCGGCAAGTAGCAACAAGGCAAGTTCTAACGCGTGCACTCATTAAAAGGACTTTTGAACAAAAGAATTATCAATGCATGAAAAACACTATTCAAGAATTGCTTATTTACTATTTATACTTTGTTAATCGCTCATGGATCCCACAACCCTAGTTGTGGAGTTTAGTTACCCATAATCATATGAACACAATTCATTGTTTTAGATGAAAGAATTATGAACTTACGTAGTTGAGAAAAATAAACCCAAAAATTCAACTCGAATTTCAAACCAAATCTTCAAAACTAACCTTTGGAAATCAAGAATTGCTAAGGTAGCAAAATTAATTCCCCAGTCACAAAGTAAAACAAAAGTAATAAAGTCTAACCCCTAAAAACGAGGTTTAAATGCCCTATTTATAGAAAACAAGTCCTAAATTAAAAGGGAAATACATTAAGGAAAGTTTGTTCAGGCATGCGTCTTCATTCCACGAGACTGACTCATGGACCGTCAATGGATCTACGGTCCGTGAGTCCCTTCCGTCAGCCAGGACTTAAAAAATATTTCAGCCTCCAAAAATCAACTTCTCTGAACCAAACGATGGACTTGCAGTACAGACCGTAGATCGATCTACAGTCCGTCAACCCCCCTCCGTGGCTCCACACTTAGAATCTTTAAAAATCAGGTACTGGAACCCCCGCAGTATCAATCTACGGATCAGCAGTACGGTCCGTAGATCAATCTACAGACCGTCAGTGACCACCGTGGTTCCACACTTGGTTAGATTTCCCTGATTTGCATTGCCTGCTGATCTACGGCCATCACCTACGGAGTGTCAGTGGACCTTCGGTCCGTAGATGCCCTTTTCTGCATTTTTTTCAGTTTTCTCTTTACTTCCGCGCTTGAACATCTTTCTTGCAAAATATGATAAAAAACATAAAAACCAATACAAAAAGGCCCCAGACACACACACAACTTGTAAGGGAAATGTATTAGAAATACCGTAAACTCACGGTATATCAATCTCTCCATCCTTAACCTCCATAGTTGGCACATAAGGACCTTCACATATGACGTCATATACCTCAATGTCCTCAGCCATGAGATAGTCTCTCATTCGAATATTCCACCATCTATAGAACTTACCATCAAAGAGAGGTGGTCTTATGGGAGACTGACTTCTTTGCAGGTTCAGTTGTGTCGCTATTGCTCGCAGGAACCTCTCTCTTGGTATTAACCATATAGAGAGCCCAAGCTCTAATACCAATTGTTGGAATGTAAGCGTCCACCAGTGATCACAAAACCAAGTCCCTCGACAGAATAACTGTTCAAAAAATAAATAACACAACGTAAAACAAGCACAAGAATTTTATGTGGAAACCTCCTTGCTCAAGAAAGTAAAACCACAACCTGTCACACATGATTTTCAACTCTTTTCACTAATCTTCTCAAGAAAAAGCGAAACATAGTTTACACCACAACAATAAGTTTAACCTCCTAATCTCACACTAAGTAATACAACTATTACTTAAACGAGCCTAAGCAATGCATCCATTTCCCACTATACTAACCCTCACTGATTAATATAGATTTTTACCGTAAGACACAAAGTTAACTCTAACAATGTTCTTACCCTCACTACACACAAGAGTTTGAAACGTTTCTTTGAAATGAATCCTACAAGTTTAGCTCAATACAAACATTCAAGAACAACATCAGGTACGGAAAACACTTCTTCAGTTGATCAAGTCCCTGTTGTATGTGTTCTTGTGCTTTAGTTCTTCCTTGAAGATGGACTTCTCTTTTTTAAGCTTGTGTTTTTGTTTGCCAAATCTTGAGTTTGTGTTTTTGGAGAAAAGACTATATCAAAAAGACACAAACTCCTTGGGACCGCCCATTGGCTGAGAGCCTGCTTCTCTGGAAAGATGTGCACCTACCACATTAGAGGTGGCAACTTTTCTGACAGCTGTCTTGTCGTCCTTTCACATACGCAGTCTTGCAGGGACCTGGTCCCTTGCAAACTTTTCATTAGTGAGTTCTTGAGAAGACTTGTTGGCTCTCTCTCCTTTTGAATGAATGAATCTTTTTATTGTTTGTCATTTTGATTATATCGACCAAAAAGAGTTATTGACCATTGGACAAATAACCTCATCCATTTCTATTATTGAACTACGTTGACGACTTCACCAACCCACTGACAGGACATCTTTACAGTTGTACACCATTATAAATCTGGACGAGAAAAACTCTACCAGGGGCCAGGTCCCTGCATTTGTGAGCCACTGAAAGAGAAAGTCTCGTCCGCTCTTTCTATTGGTGAAGTAAACTGCATTTTTCACCTACCACCTGACATGACAACTTTACAGTTGTACCCATTTGAATCTGGACGAGAGCACTCTGTCAGGGACTAGGTCCCAGTATTTGTGAGGATCATCAAAACACCTAGAATATAACAATTACCTACTGTATTTTGGCACCATATTTCTCTGCCTCCTCTTCTACAAACTGCAACTTAAATTAAAGCTTAATTAATTTTACAGTCCATTGATCTCTTCATCATCCTCTCGTAATGGAAAAATGAAAAGCCAAGTAAGTTTATAATGCGTGTCTTTTTTCTTCGTTTAGCTGACCTGTCCAGTGAGAGTATGCAGTCTGTTGTAAATCCCATTGTCTCTTATCCCGAGCATTGAAAATAGATATCCGAGACATTCACCGGGATTTTGGAGAGTGTACTCGATGTAATACAACCCTGATTAATAAGAGTGACAATTATCAACGGCTGAAAAGATTGAACGTACTCACATCATGAGCAAGTATAAACTACTAAACATTGAAGCAAAGTCACAACTACTACTTTAGTGAGATAAACTCACTTAGTTTCCTGAATGGTAGAGGCAGATTCAGGATTTTAAGTTTATGTGTTCTAAACTCTAGGAATAAGAGCTTTTCTTCTTGACTTGTCGAAAATCATTTCATAAAAGAACTTTCAAATTCTGTCGGTACAATAGTATGCATTCCATTTCATTTCTTTATAAACAAACTCTGTTCGATTTATAAGTAAAGCTCAAATAACCATTGCATCGAGGCAAGTTTTAGCGAGTGTTTTAGACTGTGTTCATATACCTTTAGAAGCTTTGCTATCAATGAGTTTTTCTTTCACTCCCGGAGGCCTTTGCCAACTTCTGTCCAATCCACTGACCTGTTAAAAGTCATTGAGGACCGAAGTAAGAACGCCAAATGAAGCATTAAAAGAAGAAGGAACAGAGAGTTTTCTCAAAGTAGGGATTGATTTAACCACACCAGATTCTCAGCAAAAACAACAACTTTCCTGAAAGATTCCAACTTGGTGAAATCAGTACCAAGGCTTGTGATTACAATGCTGACTGAAACAACATGATGATCGAGTTCATATACACAACAATCTAATAAATCTCAAATGAACCGATCCATCACAATGTCCAACTAATTCCATTTGAGTTAGAAGCTTCTGGAAGATAGAAAGCTAAGAGTGACCTTACTGCATCACCTTCTCCCGCACCTATTTGCCAATTTGCAAGTAATTCTTCATTTGTTACCATTATTTTCTTCTCATTTTCTTCGCGTTAGAGCAAATCTCCTTATTCCTTGACATAAATCATCTCTTCTCAAGAACTATGAATTTAAAAGTTTTACATCTAAATATCTAAGACAAAAAGATCCTATATTTTTTAACAATGTTGTCTGGAGAAAAAAATTGGTTCTATCAATGGGGAATAGACTGTTTAAAACGAATAGGAAAGAAAGAGAAAAACTAGTATGAAGAAAGTCATGTTGGGAGCGTTACCCCATAATAGGCTCTGCAGTACTCCATTCGAATTTAGTCGGAGCTCCAATGGGGCATTGGGTGGTAAACCAAAAACGAAAGATAAAAACTAGTAAGGACAGGATGCACTTTGTAGGTTAGCCTATACGACTCTATCTGAATGTGGGATGTTTCGTGTATTGAGTTGTCCTTTTGCGATATTGTATTTATCTCTTCACAAAGAAAGATGGACATAAACCTCTAATAACTGATTTAAGGTCCCAAGGAGAATACAAATATATAGAATTTTCCGCAAACGTGAATCGTTTCAAGTGAATTATATATCAAAAGACTCAAAATATCGAGAGAATTTCATATTTAAATTTTGGTACTATTTAGAGGTTATTTCAAGTTCATCGAGATTGAATAGTCAAGGTATACTTCATGTATAGTCAATGTATACTTCATATAACTAAGCTATATTTAATTTTTTGAGTATATCGTCATGTACAAATATGCTATATTAATTAGTCAGTACTCATTATATACTTTCTATGACTTTTAACAAACTATATTATATATATAGTCAACGTATACTTTCAATGATTTTTTAATTATATGACTATATTTATTTTAAACTAATTACTAATTTATTATATATAATTGAAATTATTCCTAAAATATATTAGAAAACCAAAATAAAATATTACTAGTAAATTAAGTATCATTTTAGTTATTTTCTCAAAAAGTCTCACATAAAGACAAAAGAATTAACTCATATCCTACTCACACTCTTCAGTTACTTAGTGCCAAAAATATTTGAAGAAGCAAAATCCGTCGTTGGAGGGTTAAAGTCACGATCGTTTCCTTCTTTGTCAAGCTACTTTGCCTCATCAACCTCCAATTTCGATTGCACTTCCTACCTGTTGCTGAATTTGATGGATTCCTGTAAGTTTTTGTACTCCCCGAATTACTTGTTTATCTATTGAAGGTTGCTCTGTTTTTGAAAAAAATGAAAAAAACTAAACACATTTGAGATGTGGATGAAGTTTTGATGTATTTTTCCGATGAATTGATCGGCGGGAGTACCTTTTTTTAGTTTTCATTCTGTTTAGAGTTGAACATATGGGGATGAAAAACAAGATTTTTATTTTTTTCTGTATGTTTTTGTATCCTGAATTTTATTTTGATGAAACTAAGGTTAGAGTTTTTTTTTTGTGTTTGTGTGAAGGAATGCATACTTTTGCTAATAGATTTTATATGTAATGGAGTTTGGCCATGAAAATTGAGAGAATTTGAAAAAAAAGGTACTTTTTTAACTCCAAATCACTCGCAAAAACTCAAAAACAACTCCAGTTTATTTATATTCACAACCAAACACAACTCCGATTTTCAATTGAAAATAGGAGTTGTGTATGGTTGTGAATATAAATTGGAGTTGTTTTTGAGTTTTGTTGAGTGATTTGGAGAGAAAAAAGTGAAACCAACTTTTTTATATTTTTCAAATTCATGAAAAATTGAGAATTTTATGCCATAAAATCCCCAAATTTTCATGAATTTAGAAAACATAAAAAAACTGTTCTTTACTCCAAATCACTCACAAAAACTGACAAACAAGGATTCAAGTTATATCAATAGCAGAGAAAAAAGACGTCTAAGAATGAATTAGATATAAAGTTTCTTTTCTTATAAAAAATTGATTTGAAGGTGATGCATATCAGTTTTTTTGGAAGTTATTTCTTCCCTTTCCTTTCACTTTTGAGTGTTTTTTTTATGAGATGAGTATTAGAATGCCGAAATTTGATACATATGATATGTTGCCTGTGATTAGTTGTCAGAATGGATAAGGGTGATGTAGAGATGCTGGATGCGGAAAAGAATGTCCCTACTAGTGATGTCCTTGTGTCCAATGAGTCACCGATCAAGTACAAAAATGGTGTTAAGACTGGCAAAAGCAATGATGAGGACAAGAAAGATGATCAGAGTGATTCAAAGGGAGAGGACTTGAAGAATGCAAGAAGTGAGTCAGAGGACCAACTCAACTCTAAGAGTCAGCTAGAGGCACACAACAATGTGGTGTTGGAGAACAAACCACCTACTATTGATGCTGGAATGGATGATATGGTAAGTGGCTATGTGAAGGTGATTGATGATGAAGTACAGAATATTGAGAAAATGATCTATGAGGTCAATCAGAATGGTAATGATTTGATGGTGGATAGACAAGAGGACTCTCAAATGAAAACCATTCCTACAAACGTTATCACTGATTCTTCTATTGGAAAAACGCCAGAACCAGCTAGTGTAATATTTCCTGGAACTACAAATGTTGGACATCATAGTAGGGAAGCATCTGAGAATATTTGTGCAATGGTACATACTCTGATTCATCATAAATTTTTTAAATTTGTTTTCAAATTTTAGATTAAAAAGTATTGTTTATGAAAATACATCAACAGGAAAAATATGATCATATAAGAATCCATGATTATGATATACATGTACAAAAGAAAGCTACTTAGGTTGGGCAAATACATCCATAGTGACTAGAATATTGGATATCTAATATTCAAAAACTAGTTGTGCACCTTAGAAACTTCAGATAATTTTAATTGGAATTTAATCATTTATGCATGAACACTAAACATATTTGATTGAATTTCATACATTATTATTTTATAAAAAACACTATGATATATACGAAAAGAATGCCAACCATAATTCTGTTTAAATACATGTATCAAATGGAAGCACATGCATATTTTATAGTTATATATATCTTAAATGAAGGCCCTGCAATTAGGTGATTTACAAATATGATATTGAACTTTTGACCTTGTTTACTCTGTGTATAGACTTCAAGTTTAATAAATTTTAACTCTTTGACTTTAAACTTTAAAGGTTTGCCCATGATCCACAAATGAGCGAAATAATATTTTGGCTAAAATCAACTATATATCCGTGCATTTGATAGCTAGATACAAACCCAAGCCCATTACCGAAGTAATTTATTATAACTTAATATGCATCAATACAAATATATTTTTACTAACTCACGAAAGAATAACACTTTATAAAAATAGAGACAAAGGCAATCTATTACTGTACTCCTTTTCTTTAATTTAGTTTTATACCATTCATAATTTTTTGTACGATAATGAGATAAATAAAAGTATAGAAGCACGACAATATATAAGCATATAACCAGGAATCCAAGATCGTTGTCAATTCATCATGAATTTTTTAAAGTTTGTTTCCAAATTTTAGATGGCTGACGGTGAGGATGATGAAGGCTCTCCTGAGGATCAAGCTGCATTTATAGGAAAACTAGGCACCTTTTACCGGGAGAAGGCAATGGAACTTAAACTACCTAAGTTTTATGGTCATCCTCTTAATTGCCTAAAGTAAGTGTATCATGGTTTTATCATTGAGCCTTTTTATTTTCATCTTGTTCCTTGTACATATTATATCTTTTCATGTTCCTCGTGCTAGGTTATGGAGATCTGTGATCAAATTAGGTGGCTATGAATTATGCACTTGTATTTGATCAGTTCTCTGTTATAGATTTTACTTTTTTAATTGAATCAAGAACTGCAGAGTATATTAGTCACTTCACCAAAATATCCTTAGCTAATCAGAAGCAGTTGGTCAACAATTGAGTGCAATAAGTCAAGGAGTTATTTCTCGATTAACCATGATTTTATGTGGCCATTTTTGTTAAAGGCATTTTGTTGCTTGTTCACACAGTTGTGTGTAAAGCATCCCTGGAGGGCTATGTTTCTCTTTCCAAATATCACAGTGTGAACCTCGAGTTGTTAGAGAGGGTATTCTTAATTTATTTTTAAGAAATAAGCAATTTAGCTTTGTACTTTATAGTATAATTTAAAAAATTGAAGTCGTGGTTGTGTATTTTCTTCTATTACTTGGTTGATTAATTAATGATCCAATATGCTATGAGTCTGTGAGATGAATTTTATGTTATTCCCACGTACTTTTGATGGTGTACAGTTAAGCTACTTTATCTATGTAGGTAACTGGATTGAAGTTGTGGCGAGAAGTGGGAGACTCCTTTAATCCCCCCAAGTGAGCATTTAGTTGGCCCTGGTTATTTCTTTTTTTCTGGCAACTTGATATGAATATTTCTCTACTCGTCAAACATCAACTTCCCCAATATTAACTATGTAAGGGAGATGTTGTCTGTCATTCTTTTACTGATGATGTACCAAGATTTTGAAGTTTATTTCTGTTGTTTTGGATGTGAAATGTTACGATATATTTTGGGTACATGTGAGAGTAATAAGTTGCTTGGTTGCTAGAACATTATATCAGAAGGTGGTAGAAGAACAATTGTTCATGAATTGTATAAAACCTTAATAACTACTCCTGAAGTTTCAAATGTTTGTCTGGTTTTGATTTGACATAGACTTTAAGAAAGTAAATAAATTTTTTAAATCTTGTAGCCTTGGATAAAAATAGCACTTGGTCCAGTTATTTTACTTACTTAAAATTATAACAATTTTTTTGAAATACAGAATTATATGAATTAGGGAGAAACTCCATGAAAGGAACATTAACGATTCATATAAATCGCTTAGTGGGAAATGTCCCGAAGAAATCCAACCAGTAACAAAATCTTGTTATATAGAAAAGAGCAACTATTGCCTTTTTTTGATGAATCATATAGTTTTACGATTTCATCAACTAAAAAGGTTATCAAATGAATGGTAATTACTGTAAAGATATGGCACCTGGATGCAACTCAACCCCAGCTCATGAGCGGTGGTTTGTCCATTTCCATATAAAGAGTCCAATTTCTCATCCCTCTTCCGATGTGGGATTTCTTAACATTCCCTCGTACGCCCAGACCTCAACTAGAGCGTGAACCGTTATAAATGGGGACCCAACATCGGTGAACAACAAACTAGGATGAGTCTAACTCTAAGACCATATAAAGATATGACACCTGAGTCTACCTCAACCTCAAAAGCTAGCTCATGAGGGGAGGTTTGTCCAAGTCCATATTAGGAGTCCAATTTCTCAATCCTCTTCCGATGTGGGACTTTTTAACAATTACAATTGAAATGATCAAAAAGGAAATGTGAGTTAATGTATGCTCAAGGTTGAAAATATTATGAAAAGACTTTATAAAGAAGAGTCCCTTAATTACCTAATTTTAAATGAAAATCGGGAATTGAATTCATTATAAGATCTTTTTATCCTTTTTAGAAGATAGTATACTGCCACTCGGACTCGAGCCGAGATGCATTAGCACTTCTTCCTAAGAGCAGTGTGTCTACCAATATCACCATAGCAGCCTGTCTTGAACTCATAATAGCATATGAATAAGCAATTGTAGATATTGAGTAAGCTATTTTAGTTTAGTAATGACTGAAATAGATCAATGACAATAAAAAGTTGTTCAAATAAGAATTTTAGGTTGAGGGTTCATTTTAAATTTGAGTTTAGATAAACCAAAGATGTGTAGAATGTACCAAAATGTCCTTAATCTTGTGGTCTTGAACATTTCATGTGAGTTGTGACACGTTGAAATTAAGAATTACCAAAAAAGGGAAGAGACATTCTTTTCTTTGAACTTGGTAACTTTGGAAGAAGACATTCTTTTATAGCGGATAGAGTATTAAAACTACTAAATTGAAAATAGGAAGAAAACATGAAGTGCTTTTGCAAAAATGACAACATAGATTCCAATATCAAGCTATAAGCTTAGTTGCTCGGACTCTACTTGTGACATGTTGAAATTAAGAATTGCCAAAAAAGGGAAGAAGCATTCTTTTCTTTGAACTTGGTAACTTTGGAAAGAGGCATTCTTTTTATAGCGGAGAGAGTATGAAAACTACTAAAATTGAAAATATGAAGAAAACACAAAATGCTTTTGCAAAAATAACAACATAGATTCCAATATCAAGCTATAAGCTAAGTTGCTCAGACTCTTCACTTTTGGTGCCACATCCGTGTCGATACAACATGGGTGTAGGATCCGTGTCCAATTTGGTCAACCGGTTTTGGGTGCTTTGACCAAAATAGATGGGGTAAGTTTGGACAGTTTTAATGATTGTATGTAATCAATACAAAAGCTAAGGTGAAATTGAAGAAAATGAAATACCTTTTATCTAGAAATTTCTATGTCACTCCTTTTCCGTTAATTTCCTTCCATATTCTCCTCAAGTTCTCCCATAATATCTCATAATTTAGGTTTTCTAACTCTTCTTTTAGATATTTTAATTATTTGTAGGCGAATCCCCACACACGTATCCTTACATGGATCCATATCCCCGAATCTTAAAAATTAGGTCATGAAGGATACAACATCTAGATCCGCACCCGTATCAAACACCTGCACCGAGTCTGAGCAACTTAGGCTATAAGTGCTAAGAAACATACACCGCATTAACAACAAACAACAACATACCTAAGGAATGTTGCATCTTTCTTTCTGTTAGGTCTTGGTCAAATATAGAGGACCAGGTATCTGAGTGGTGGCAATTGGTTCTAGAGTTAAGCACGCAGGGACTTGAAGCCTTAAATATTTACAGATGCTTCTGAATAGGGAGTCTAGACTTTATGAGATACTGACGGGTTGCTTCCTTATGCTAGATTTGCTCAATGTGAAATGAGTGTCGATGTCTCCAATTAGATGAGTAACTCAGAATAAATTGTAATGAGCAAGATATCTTTTGATGATCAAATAAGATAAGAATTTACTGGAATGATAATCAACTGAATATATAAGACAATATCGATGCCTTCTATCTACTATTATACGACTTTCTCTAAATGCTTTTTTTGGGGCTCTGATAATCTTCCTTCTCAGGACTTGCACTACTGTTTCTTGGACATTTCGCGGCTTCTATGAGAAGGTAATAACCTAAAGTTCTCTTCCCTTGATAGTTATTAGCATATTTTGACTATTGTCCGCCATGCTGCTAATATTTGGTATAAGATGAGTTTCTGGGACTGAATTATGTCGCATTGTTAGTGGATAGGTGGTTTGCGATGTTATCTTTTATGTGGGTTGTATGGAAGGAGAGGGAGAGAGTGTTTGAAGGGATAGAATTTGAGTTTGTAAATGTAAGGATTAGCCTTTTTATCTCTAGTTTCTTTTTTGGTGCACTTATGAGGTCCCTGCTTGTATAGATGATTGAATGTCTTTTGTAGAGGACCATATTTTTGTATAGGTTCTCTATTTCTTAGTATACGGCTTGTATACAGGATTTTCCTCAATCATTAACAAATTATTTAACCTTATCCAAAAAGATTGGTGGGTGCTTTGTGAAGTATTAACTTAGAAAACTTTTATTAACAGTCCGTCTTTTGTGACCTATAAAGTCATTTGAATAGTTTGTACTTGCTTCTTTTCATTTTCATGGTTCTGCTTTTATTCTTGTTTAAAGTAGGTTTCATTACATCTTTGATTTTGCAATTGGTTATGTGACTGTGAGATGGCAGCTGAACATTCTGGTTCATTTTATCTTATTGGACTTTTCCTTAACTTTCCACATTTTGAAATGCCAAACATAGATGTTTAAGTTTAATAAATTACTTCATCTCCATGCTTATATGGTGATTTTGAATAGAATTTGTTCTAAAAAGTAATCTGCCTCTTACTTTTTGTTTATGTACATTCTATTATCTCATGATTTCTCTGTATGTTAGTTACTTCTACCATATGAAAGGCATAGGACACAAAACGGAGAGCTTCAACTTCCTATTGTTGCTCCTCCTGTTTCTTGGGGTGTTGACGATGAGGTAACACTGTGTTTACTTTGTTGTTACGTGATGTATCTTCACATCTGCAGTATGTTGTAAACCTTTTAATTGATATGGGGAAGCCTATTACCCTAAGTAGTTAGAATCATCGACGTATTTTGACTTCGCTCAAGTTCTCAAAGTTGATCATGGATCCTTCTTTAGTTGACTTCAACGGAAATCAGTATGGCCTTACTTTGGGATAAGGGACACTAGGAAAAGACTTTTTTAAAGGGACACTAGGAAAAGACTAATGTAGTCTTGTAGTGTATGTATATATAATCAAATATGAACTATTTAAAGTAATTCTGCAGGGAAGTGGTTACCAAATTTCTGCATCACGAAGGGTAGTAAGAGATTCAGCTGCTCGTTGTAGGCTAGGCTGGAAGGAGCAACACCTTCTTGGTTATAGTGAGGTTGCTGAGCCAATTGTAAAGGTCTGTTGCTGAATCCTTGTAGAGGTCTTTGGGAATTATATTTCTTAAGTTTGAACCTGTCTATTGCCACGTACAAGTAAATTTGGTGTTTTTCATCTTTTATAGGACAGGAATGCCAACAATATGCCAAAGCGTGCGAAGAGCCTAAAAAATAGTGGTAAGATTGTTCATCAATTCTTTGCCAATTCATATATCTCTATCATTGAGCTGTTTTCTCCTCACCATTTCCCAATATGAAGTCTGGCACTCTCCAAAATTTTGGCCTTTAGTTGCTATTAGTTAACACTGTAACTATATCAGGATTATCATCTGAGAACTTTAATTTTTGCTTTAACTCATACTCTATCAAAAAGGAATAATGACCGCAGCAGAACTTCTTGTTGTATTCAGGTTCTCTTAAGCACCACGGACATAATGAAGTGGAGCACCCAATGAAAGCTGCAGAAACTGAAACATCTAAGCCGTAAGTCGTACTTTATCTTGATCCTTTCTAATGTTTTTATCTTGTACACCAGTAGATTTCATCTGATCTCTATCTTTCTCTGTCTTTGGTTCCTCTGTTTCTGATGTAAAGATAAATTGATTTCCATCTGCCAGGTTGGATGTCTAAGTTGTTGATGTTGGACACCCTGCTAATTGGGTGAAAATCAATGTTCATGAAACAGTAAGTTTCTATCAGAAGTAAAAGAATTAAGAACCTCTATATTATGCATTCCATTTCTCTCATGTGATTTGTAATGATTTTATGCAAACAGAATGACTCCTTTGAGGTCTATGCACTGGTGCCTGGGCTTTTACAAGATGAGGTATGATACCAATCGTGCTACTTGTTTCCATCAAGTGCATTCAATTTGTTTTCGTCTTTTTACAACATCTCAAAGCTCTAATGCCCTTATTTCTTGGTAAACATAGGTACGGGTTCAATCTGATCCAGTTGGTCGCCTGGTCATTACCGGTCAGCCAAACCAACTTGACAATCTTTGGGGTGTTACTGCCTTCAAGAAGGTACACACCTTGCTATTTATTTTACTGAGTTTGAATTTGATAGATTAATTCAATCTTTGCCTTACTTGCATCTTTTTGGACTGGTAATTTTCTCTGGTAAAGAGAAACTGTCATGCAGAAATCTTGATACTTCTTCAGTGGATCTGAAAACTATATCGTTGTTACGTTTCTATTTGTTGATCACAACACTCTAAGGAGTCTATGAAAATCAAAAGGTTCTCCATTTTTAAGTTGGCTGACATATTTTTTTTTCCAGGTGGTCACCTTACCTGCTAGAATTGATCAGCTTCGGACCAACGTTGATGTCACCCTTCATGGGTGTCTTCATGTTCATGTGCCCTTTGCGCAGCAAAATCTCTGAGTTGACAATGCAGAAGTATTGGTAGTTGGCCAACATTTGTGAATGCTTGGCCATAGTTGTTTAGTTGTTGTTGATGATACTGTGGGTCAAAAACTTTGAATGGCCCAGATATAGCAAATGAGGTATTTCGGCTTCAGCAGCCCCAGTAAAAACTTAGATTGCTTTTCAAAGACAGATGGATATGTGATGAACATAGCTTGGTGTAGTATGTTGTCTTGATACTGAAACGCATCTCTCTTTTTAGCATTTTACAATTCTATTATAATCTCGAAATTATTGGCAGCCACATACTTTCTTGAAGTACTCTTTTAGAAACACCATTTTGAGTTTGCACACAAACCAAAATATGCAGGTTTTGAAAGCATAGCTAAACAGGCTCTTAGTATATAAGAGACATGAAGTTGAAGGTAGTGGAAGATGTTTATTAAAATATCAGTAACACCACCTTCATTGTTGAAGACTTGTACAACATCGGTAAGTAGCTAGCATGGAGTATTTCTCCTTACAAGCTCCTTGCATGTGGTTTGATTGTTCGATTTGTCGGGGGGTTTCAACTCCCATCCCATCTCCCCATCCACCCCCAAAATCTTATTCTTTCTTAATTAAGCCTAGCCTATTGTTTCTTCTCAACATTAGGAAGATGATTGTGAAGGAGATTTGCTTGAGAATGGAGAAAAAAGTAGAGTTTTGGAGGATGAAAATTGCTTATTTGGTAGCAGGAAAAGAAGAAATTTAAGGAATAATGTTACTTTTTGGACCTGTCTGGAGAAAGAATTGGTTCTATCAAGGGGGAGTAGATTATTTAAAACGTATAGGAAGTAAAGAGAAAAGCTAGTACGGAGAATATTCTGTTGGGAGCGTCAACCTCCAGAATGAGCCCTGCAGTGCGGGATCTGGATTCAGTCTGATTTTGAAAAGATAGTAAGGACAGGAATGCACTTTTGATAATTGCAATCCAAAAGGAAGTGATTGTGATATATATAAGCACATCATATTAGGAAGTTCTAAAACAAAAAATGGAAAAGAGAGATAGCTATAAAGCTCATAACTGATTAAACTAATACCTATTTCGTTTAGTACTTCAGGTGCTTATGTGGCGTATAATGTTAATCCCGAGCCTTTCGAACTAAAAGTTCAGAATTTGGGCATATGACATTTGCACAAAAAGCACATTTTTATAGAAAAAATCCATGCAGTTTTGGTATAACAATGTGTAAATATTAACTCTTAAACATTGGCCAAGCTGTCTTTACCAAAAAAACATTGATCAAGTTACTAGTTCATGCCTACAACTCAACTTTTTCTCGAGTCGTTATAATATATACCTTAACTAGAAGTTGAATTATGTTCCTCTGTGAGGTTTGGAAGATCTACTGTGCTGCTATCAACGACGATGTTTGCCATTCACCAACTAGAAAAACCAGAAGCTCAAGCCAAGATTTGTGATATCGCGGTCTCTATTATGTTATCATATTAATCTGAAAGACGAAATAGCATGCACATTGCAAGAAACTCCAGACATTGATTCACTTGAATATAACATCAGATTAAATGACTTGCTTAACCGTTATTGCACAAAATCCTCACTTAACAAACAATAAGCAATGAAGATTTCATGCATAAAACAGGACACTGCAACATAATATTATTGATACAAAACTTATTCACACAAGCGATATCCTTCCTGACATCTAACAGAATCTGTGATACTAAACAGGCTTAGAAAGGAACTGACGCGTATTGGTAAAACTGTGAAAATATATCCGTCAAGCCACAAAATTTTGCAAAAGTAGACAAAATTTATGTTGAAAACTTTGAGTTAATATAAAATGTGACGCAACTTAGTTCAACATATCAGCACATTCAAACTCTTAAATGAAAAGCTTGAGTATGTCGTTGATGACACTGTCTCGTGAGAGACATAAGAATAGAAAGATTCATGTTTGGTTCAGGAAGGGATTATGAATCCAGGATTCAAAATCAGTCACAAGCTTGGAAAGAAATGAGGAGAATATTTTATGTATTCAGAACATCACTCGTAACAATCCACAATGAAATGATGGCGCCATTATATGGAGTTAAAAAACATGAATTTGGACTTTATTTAGTAAGCTCAAACGAATCAGATTAATTTTTGGAAAATCAGAATCAGATTAGACCTTATACATATCTCACGTGCAGGGGGAGAGGGGCAAATCCACCTCTTTCTCCTTCAACCCCATTTCTCATGTGTACAAGCACATATTTTTTTTTTCTATATCCCTTTACAAAGCCTATCGAAGTTTACAATTCCTTATTACGAAAAAGAGAGTTCTTCCTAATCCCTGAGGGACACTTTCTTTTGAGATACTATAGACATTTTTGTGATGCATATTTTCACTCAAAAAACTAGCAAACACAAAACAAGAAGAAAAAATATCTTAAAGTTACCTTCTGTATTTTGGCACCATATTTCTCTGCCTCCTCGTCTACAAACTGTGAGATAAATTAAATCTTAATCAATTTTATAGTCTATCGATCTCTTCATCATCCTCTCGTAATGGAAAAATGAAAAGCTAAGTAAGTTTAATGCATGTCTTTTTGCTTCGTTTAGCTGACCTGTCCAGTGAGAGTATACAGTCTGTTGTAAATCCCATTATCTGCTATCTCAAGCACTGAAAATAGATGTTTGAGACTTTCACCGGGATTTTACAGAGTGTACTCGTTGTAATACAACCCTGATTAATAAGAGTGACAATTATCAACGGCTCAAAAAATTAAACGTCCTCACATCATGTGCAAGTATAAACTCCTAAACATTGAAGCAAAGTCACAACTGCTTCAGTGAGAAAAAATCACTTAGTTTCTTAAATGAGAGGGAGAATCAAAATTTTAAGTTTTCGTGTTCGAAACTCTAGGAATGAGAGCTTTTCTTAATGACTTGTCGAAAATCATTTCATAAAAGCACTTTCTAATTCTGTAGGTACAATAGTATGCATTCCATTTCATGGCTTTATAAACAGACTATGTTCGACTTATAAGTAAACCTCAAATAACCATTGCAATGAGGCAAGTTTTAACGAGTGTTTTAGATTGTGTTATATACCTTTAGAAGCTTTGCTATCTATGAGTTTTGCTTTCACTCCCGGAGGCCTTTGCCAGCTTCTATCTAATCCACTGACCTGTTAAAAATCATTGAGGGCCGAAGTAAGAACGCCAAATGAAGCATTAAAAGGAGAAGGAACGGAGAGTCTTTTTCGAAGTAGAGATGGATTAAACCAAACCAGATTCTCAGCAAAAGCATCAACTTTTTCGAAAGATTCCAACTTGGTGAAATCAGCACCAAGGCTTGTGATTACAATGCTAACTGAAACAACAGATGATCGAGTTCATATACACAACAATTTAATAAAGCTCAACTGAATCGATCCATCACAATGTCCAACTAATACCATTTGAGTTAGAAGCTTCTGGAGGATAGAAAGCTAAGAGTGGCCTTACTCCATCACCTTCTCCCGCGCCTATTTGCCAATCTGCAAGTAATTCTTCATTTGTTAACATCATTTTCTTCCCATTCTCATCATGTTAGAGCAAATCTCTTTAGTCCTTGACAGAGATCATCTCTTCTCAAGAACTATGAATGTAAAGTTTTACGTCTCAATATCTAAGCCAAAAAGATCCTATATTTGTTAAACAAAGGTGATTTTTCATTTCTGTCCAAGCCTTGGTGGACGGAGTTACTCGATAACTATACTGATGCGAGGTAGCAGACACCCCAGAATTAGTCAAGGTGCCCGCAAGTTGCCCAGAGTCACTACGCTTATCCAAAAAAAAAAAAAAAAGATCCAATTTTTGTTACTACATTTTACGTACCAACTCTCAATTTACTTACAGAATTAAGCTACTGTAACTCATAATAATCTGTAGATGCTCTCTTCTGCACGTGGATTTATCAATGAAGAGCACCTAAAATGCTTCTATTCAAGAAGAAAAAAACGGAATGTAAAACCATACCACTAGGTATCATGATCTTAAACTTGTTGACATCATCTGAATAAACACGAAAATCCTCCGGGACATCTGAAATAACATCATCCATTTTAGCAAGTAGACATTTTGAAGGATACTGAGCATGTCAAAGTGAAAAAATTATCAAAGTGTACCGTTCTCTGCCAATGCAATCGATGTAAAGGCGGACAAAGAAAGTGCAACAGAGCCTGCCTGTAACAGGAGCTCTCTTCTCTTGGTTACACATTCCCCTTTAACTTGCTCACTATCCAAATATTCGAATTTCAGAACCAAATGAGGTAAAAAAGAAGAAAAAAATCTCAAATGTACTCTGATTATCAATCAAGCAGATCAAAAATTGACAACAGTTCACGGTAACTGAATAAATAAAACACACAAAAAAGAAAAGATTGAAGGTCAACAACACATCTAAAGTATTTCAGTTTTTTGAGTTTCATACCTTAACTATCATTTGTGTGAGTTCCCTACGTTCATCACCAATTATTTATCACAACTATCGATTGTTCCCTTTTACTACCTGAATGATGGTGAAATTTTAGGTAGGAAACTCACACACCTAAATCAAGTTACATTAATGCAAAACTTTATCCTCTATATCAACAAAATCGAGTTAATTTCTAATATGTTCACTCAACTAATAGTTTTTATCTAAGAAACAGAAAGTCGTCCCTCAACTTTGTTTTGTAACGCGAAAGTCAAAGTCACTCAACTATTTCTAAGTTGACTTTACTGGCAAAAACACTACTCTGTCTGAGCCTTGATAGACAGAGCTACACAATCCATGTATAGGCAAGAGATAGCAAGTATCATGTGAAAGTAATTGAGATGCTTATTAGCTGGCCTTAACAACACAGTTAATAGTTATAAAAAAAGTTGACTTTACTATTACGATGGATAAAGTAGTAGTAGGTCTACTTTAAGGCGTGCAAGCGGACATAATTTTTTTTTCAGGTAGTCACCTTACCTGCTAGAATTGATCAACTTTGGACCAACATTGTTGTCACCCTTCATGGGTGTCTTCATATTCATGTGCCCTTTGCGCAGCAAAATTTCAAAATTACTAAAATTTGCCAAACATTCTACTCTTCTTCTTCTTCCTTCCAGTTTCGCCATTAATAACTTATTTTCCTTCTTTCTTTCCTCCTCCTCCTCTTTCTTCTTTTCATGCGTCTTCTTAGTTATTTTTTTCCTTTTCTTTAAAATTTGACGTACTGCAAATGTCCATCATCTCGAGCGAATTATATATCAAAAGACTCGAAACATCGAGAGGATTTCATTTCTAAAATTTGAGATTATGTAGAGGTGAATTCGAGTTGATCGATATTGAATAGTCAATGTATACTTCATATATAGTTAAACTATATTTAATTTTTAGAGTGTACCGTAATATATAATCAGTGTATAGCTCATATATAAGTACGCTATATTATATAGTCAGTATATACTTTATATGACTTTTAGCAAACTATAGCATATATATAATCAATGTATATGTTGAATAGTTTTTCTTAAAAATTATATAACTATATTTATTGTAAACTAATTACTAATTTATTATATATAATTGAAACTATTCCTAAAATATAAGACCAAAATAAAACATTACTCTTAAATTAAGTGTCATTTTAGTCCTTTTCTCAAAAAGTCTCACATAAAGACAAAGGAATTAACTCATATCCTACTCACACACTTCAGTTACTCAGTCCCAAAAATATTTGAAGAAGCAAAAGCTGCCATTGGAGGGTTAAGCTCACGATTGTTTCCGTCTTTGTTAAGCTACTTGCTTCATCAACCTCCGATTTCGAATGCACATTCCTACCTGTTGCTGAATTTGATGGATTCCTATAAGTTTTTTTATTCACCAACATTACTTGTTTATCTATTGAACCTTGCTTTGTTTATGAAAAAAAAATGAAAAAACTAAACACATTTGAGATGTGGATGAAGTTATTATGTTATTTCCGGTGAATTGGTCGGCGGGAGGACCTTTTTTTAGTTTTCATTTTGTTTAGAGTCAACAAACAGGGATGAAAAATAGAATTTTTATTATTTTTCTATTTGTTTTTGTATCCTGAATTTTGTTTTGACGAAACTTGGGTTAGGGTTTTTTTGTGAGTGTTTATGTGGAGGAATGCATGCTTTTGCTAATAGGTTTTATGTATAAGGGAGTTTGGCCATGAAAATTAAGAGAATTTGAAAAAAGTGAAAACAAGGATTTGAAATGTGTCAATTTTCAGCAAATTCCTCTCAAAGTGAGAGAGTCTTTCCATGATATAGTGAAAATAAATATTACACGTCCCTAAAGATCCCCCATTCCTATCCCTAAAGACCAACTATTCTATCTCTACAAATCTGCTATTTAATCCCTCTAAATTTATCTTGCTATCCCTCCAAATCAGCTATTCTATCACAATATTTATCCCTTTGATTCTACAACAAATGTATATGATCATGCTAATTTATATCACTATACAATTACATTAATATATACAATCATTTAGTTGTCTATCATGCTAACATCCCCCCTCAAATTGATGTTGGTGGATCAAGAAGCATCAATTTGCCTACTAGAAATTGATGGTGTTGTCGTGCCATGGATTTTGTAAACACATCAGCTATTTGAAGATCACTGGACATATGTGGAAAAGTAATGACTCATTCATCTATAGCTTCTCGTATATAATGACAATCCACTTCGATGTGTTTGGTCCTCTCATGAAAAATTAGATTAGTAGTAATCTGAATAGCACTTGTATTGTCAGCGTGGAGATGAGTAGGATGAGATTGAGGAAATCCAATCTCAACAAGTAATCAACGAAGACATACAACCTCAGAGCAAGCAGTAGATATGGATCGATATTCAACCTCTGTTAAAGATTTTGACACACGATCTTGCCTCTTACTCTTCCAAGATATCAATGACTCCAAGAAACATGCACCAACCAGAGACTGAACGACGAGTATTAGGACATCCCGCCCAATCAAAATCACTAAAAGCATTAAGACGAATAGGAGAACCACTTGGAAAGAACAATCCACAAGTAAATGTTCCTAGAAGGTACCAAATGATGTGACGAACAGCCACCAAGTGGAGATGACGGGGAGCTTGCATAAATGGACTAACTTGTTGAACTGCAAAAGACATATCAGGCCGAGTAATAGTAAGGTAATTTAGACTCCCAACTAATTGTCGAAACATAGTTGGATCAGGAAGAAGATCGCCTTCCTCACGACGATATTGGCATTCAACTCCAGTGGAGTATCTACGGAGGAGGAAACTTGAAGACCAGCCAAAGAAATTAGATCCTGAGTATATTTGTGTTTGTTTAGAAACACACCTGAAGCAACATTATGAACTTCCAAACCCAAAAAATAAGTAAGAGTACCAAGATCTTTCATATGAAAAGAATCTTTAAGCTGCTGTTGGAGTCTAGTGATTAGTGAAGAATCAGCTCCTGTGATAATAATGTTATCTACATACACCAAAAGAAGAACACAACCTGTAGATGTTTTTCGAAGAAACAAAGATGAGTCATATTTTCTCTGCTCAAAAGAAAATTGTAGTAAAGTAGATCAAAAATTATCAAACCAAGCTCTTGGAGCTTGTTTTAATCCATACAAAGACCACTTCAACTTGAATACATCTGATGTAGGTGATGAGAACAAACCAGATGGAGGTTCCATATAAGTATCTTTTTTAAGATCACCATGGAGAAAAGCATTTTTGACATCCATTTGATAAAGAGACCAGTTTTGTGAAGCAGCAATGACAATAATAGTTCGTACCGTAGTCATTTTGGCTACGGGTGCAAAAGTCCACCCCATACTCTTGTTTGTTACCAAGAACAACCAATCGAGCTTTGTACCGATCAAGAGTTCTATCAAAATGAAGTTTGATTGAATAAACCCATTTACATCTAATAGGGTGGACATTTGAAGCACATGAAACAATGTCCCATGTGTCATTTTCTTTAAGAACCAAAAGTTCTTCCTCCATTGGTTTCTCCCATCATTCATGCTTGGAAGCTTGTGAGTAACAACATGGAATAGATATGTTGGATAAAGTAGAGGAAAAGCCATACCAATTGGGAGTACGAGATACTCTTGTAGATCGCCGAGTAGGCTCAAGAGGACCAGATCTTGAAGAATTCTC